>NC_092148.1:24532799-24625299 GCF_045791955.1 Oncorhynchus clarkii lewisi
ACACTAATACAGTTTGTACTTCTGTTGTCAACTCCCTCTTGTGTTCTACAGTTTGCACTCTTCCTAAATACAGCCAGCCACATCTTAAGGCACAATTACAATACTGGGCATAGTACACACAAACACACACACACATGCTACCCTCTCCATAAACAAACTATTCACTACACACACACACCCTTCATGTAGTTACATAAACATTTGACTCACAAACACAAGCAAGTGTACACACACACACAAGCATACTGTCAGTATCCACACACAAGCACATTGTCAGTGTCCACACACAAGCACACTGTCAGTGTCCACACACAAGCACACTGTCAGTGTCCACACACACAAGCACACTGTCAGTGTCCACACACAAGCATACTGTCAGTATCCACACACAAGCATACTGTCAGTATCCACACACAAGCATACTGTCAGTATCCACACACACAAGCACACTGTCAGTGTCCACACACAAGCATACTGTCAGTATCCACACACACAAGCACACTGTCAGTGTCCACACACAAGCATACTGTCAGTATCCACACACAAGCATACTGTCAGTATCCACACACAAGCATACTGTCAGTATCCACACACAAGCAAACTGTCAGTATCCACACACAAGCATACTGTCAGTATCCACACACAAGCATACTGTCAGTGTCCACACACAAGCATACTGTCAGTATCCACACACAAGCATACTGTCAGTATCCACACACAAGCATACTGTCAGTGTCCACACACAAGCATACTGTCAGTATCCACACACAAGCATACTGTCAGTATCCACACACAAGCATACTGTCAGTATCCACACACAAGCATACTGTCAGTATCCACACACACAAGCACACTGTCAGTGTCCACACACAAGCACACTGTCAGTGTCCACACACAAGCACACTGTCAGTGTCCACACACACAAGCACACTGTCAGTGTCCACACACAAGCATACTGTCAGTATCCACACAGAAGCACACTGTCAGTGTCCACACACAAGCATACTGTCAGTATCCACACACACAAGCACACTGTCAGTGTCCACACACAAGCATACTGTCAGTATCCACAGACAAGCATACTGTCAGTATCCACACACACAAGCACACTGTCAGTGTCCACACACACGCATACTGTCAGTATCCACACACACAAGCATACTGTCAGTATCCACACACACAAGCATACTGTCAGTATCCACACACAAGCACACTGTCAGTGTCCACACACAAGCACACTGTCAGTGTCCACACACAAGCATACTGTCAGTATCCACACACAAGCATACTGTCAGTATCCACACACACAAACATACTGCCAACATACACTCTCTGTCCACACACTCTCTCTCCGTCCACATACACACTCTCTGTCCACACACTCTCTGTCCACATACACACTCTCTGTCCACACACACAATCTCTGTCCACACACACACTCTCTGTCCACACACACACACTCTCTGTCCACACACACAATCTCTGTCCACACACACACTCTCTGTCCACACACACACACTCTCTGTCCACACACACACTCTCTGTCCACACACACTCTCTGTCCACACACACACTCTCTGTCCACACACACACTCTGTACACACACACTCTCTGTCCACACATACACTCTCTGTCCACACACACTCTCTGTCCACACACACACTTTCTGTTCACACACACACTCTCTGTTCACACACACTCTCTGTTCACACACACTCTCTGTTCACACACACACTTTCTGTTCACACACACACTCTCTGTTCACAAACACACACTCTCTGTTCACACACACACTCTCTGTTCACACACACACTCTCTGTTCACACACACACTCTGTTCACACACACACTCTGTCCACACACACACTTTCTGTTCACACACACACTTTCTGTTCACACACACACTCTCTGTTCACACACACTCTCTGTCCACACACACACACACACTCTGTCCACACACACACTTTCTGTCCACACACACTCTGTCCACACACACACTCTCTGTTCACACACACACTCTGTCCACACACACACTTTCTGTTCACACACACACTTTCTGTTCACACACACACTCTCTGTTCACACACACTCTCTGTCCACACACACACACACTCTCTGTTCACACACACACTCTGTTCACACACACACACACACTCTGTCCACACACACACTCTGTCCACACACACACACTCTGCCCACACACACACACTCTGTCCACACACACACACTCTGTCCACACACACACACTCTGTCCACACACACACTCTCTGTCCACACACACTCTCTGTCCACACACACTCTCTGTCCACAAACGTGATGCTGACAGAGAGCTGCGTGTCCTTGGCCCACCAGAGGTGGCCTTCGTTGCGGTATAACCGCTGGCTGGTTTCAGAGTGCTGCCCGCGGGATCCCTCCTCTGGTTGGCCTGGCAACAGTCATCCACACACACACCAGCCACCGCTGCTCGCCTTGTTTCACAGAAATCACCACCAACACACACACCACTATGCTTTTGTATAAAATATGGACTGGTGTGTGTTTACAGAAATATGGATGTATTTAAAGAGGCCCGGCCACAAACAGGTGGTCGGTGTCACATGTCTTTCCTGAATAGAACTCCACATCATTTCTGAAAACCTCACATTTTTCTCTCCGGGGGAAAAAGTACGTGCTTGCTTCAGCTAGTGTGTGACTGCGGCTGAACCCAGAGTGGCTACAACAAGGACAGAAGTGTTTCACATGAACAAATAACAACGTGTTGTTGTTCTCATGCACCCAAAGAGATGAGTTTACCACTAGACTGAGATACACAATTATAGCCTTACTGCCGTTATAGATTTACTCAGCAAATAACTAACAGCACAGAACTACTATTTCAACTATCATTTGAACACCATTGTGTTGACTTACCAAATCCAATCCCATTTTATTTGTCACATGCGCTGAATACAACAGTGAAATGCTTACTTACGAGCCCTTAACCAACAATGCATTTAAAAATATAAAATATATTCTAAAATATAGAAATAAAACTAACAAATAATTTAAGAGCAGCAGTAAAATAACAATAGCGAGGCTATATACAGGGGGTACCGGTACAGAGTCAATGTGCGGGGGCACAGGTTAGTCGGGCTAATTGAGGTAATATGTAGAGGTAGGTATAGTTAAAGTGACTATGCATAGATAATAAACAGAGAGTAGCAGCAGCGTAAAAGAGGGGACAAAAGAGGTGGACAATGCAAATAGTCTGGGTAGCCACTTGATTAGCTGTTCCGGAATCTTATGGCTTGGAGGTAGAAGCTGTTAAGAAGTCTTTTAGACCTAGACTTGACGATCCGGTACCACTAGCATGCTGTAGCAGAGAGGACATCTATGACTAGGGTGGCTGGAGTCTTTGACAATTTTTAGGTTCTTCCTCTGATGCCGCCTGGTTTAGAGGTCCTGGATGGCAGGAAGCTTGGCCCCAGTGATGTACTGGGCTGTACGCACTACCCTCTGTAGTGCCTTGCGGTCAGAGGCCGAGCAGTTGCCATATACCAGGCAGTGATGCAACTAGTCAGGATGCTCTCGATGGTGCAGCTGTATAACTTTTTGAGGATCTGAGGACCCATGCCACATCTTTTCAGTCTACAGATGGGGAATGGGCATTGTTGTGCCCTCTTCACGACTGTCTTGGTGTGTTTGGACCTTGATAGTTTGTTGTTGATGTGGACACCAAGGAACTTGAAGCTCTCAACCTGCTCCACTACAGCCCTGTCAATGAGAATGGGGGCATGCTCGGTCCTCATTTTCCTGTCGTCCACAATCATCTCCTTTGTCTTGATCACGTTGAGGGAGAGGTTGTTGTCCTGGCACCACACGGTCAGGTCTCTGACCTCCTCCCTATAGGCAGTCTAATTGTTGGCGGTGATCAGGCCTACCACTGTTGCGTCATCGGCAAACTTAATGATGGTGTTGGAGTTATGCCTGGCCGTGCAGTCATGAGTGAACAGGGAGTACAGGAGTGGACTGAGCACGCACCCATGAGCACGCACCCCTGAGGGACCCTGTGTTGAGGATCAGCGTGGCGGATGTGTTGTTACCTACCCTTACCACCTGGGGGTGGCCCGTCAGGAAGTCCAGGATCCAGTTGCAGAGGGAGGTGTTTAGGCCCAGGGTCCTAAATTTAGTGATGAGCTTTGAGTCCACTATAGTGTTGAACACTGAGCTATAGTCAATTAATAGCATTCTCACATATGTGTTCCTTTTGTCCAGGTGGGAAAGGGCAGTGTGGAGTGCAATAGAGTGTCAGTGAAGACACTTGCCAGTTGGTCAGCTCATGCTCGGAGTACACATCCTGGTAATCCGTCTGGCCCTGTGGCCTTGTGAATGTACTCGGCTACGGAGAGCGTCATCACACAGTCGTCCGGAACAGCTGATGCTCTCATGCATGTTTCAGTGTTACTTGCCTCGTTGCGAGCATAGAAGTAATTTTGCTCGTCTGGTAAGCTTGTGTCACTGGGCAGCTCGCGGCTGTGCATCACTTTGTAGTCTGTAATAGTTTGCAAGCCCTGCCACATCCGACGAGCGTCGGAGCCGTGGTAGTACGATTCAATCTTAGCCCTGTATTGGCGCTTTGCCTGCGTTTATCTAGAGCAAGACATGAGAACGCATGGTTGACAGAGTAACGCTTTCTTCTTCCCACACTGTGAATTGGTCCTTTTCTCCACAATGACACATGCTAGCCTATAGCCTAGCTACTGTTGTTGAGTGGTGAGAATGGAAAGGGTGACTTGGATGACTGTATGGAGTGTGTTGTTGATAACAGAAGGTTCTGTTGACTTCACATGGACAATGAGGATGTGCGTGTGACTTCCCTCTGTCCTGCTGTGTCTCGTCACACATTTCCATTTTCCCAGACCCTTGATGAAACGTTGGCGTACTAAGCTGGCTTCTACTATTTCAAGTGCTACAATAAATTACATTTAAGCAGACATTTATGGTTAAAAAATTGATAGAAAACAATAAAAGTAAGGTCATTTCACTCAGACACACCAAACAGAGCATGACCTTGGCCTGTCGTAAGGAGAACTAGAAAGAGGACATATTTAATAGCAGTGTTTTCTTTCTCGCCCATGCGGAGCTGAGGGAGGAAGGGCACCTCCTGGGTCGGCAGCCTCACTGCTACCCTGCTGGGGTATACCCCCCCCCCCCAACCCACCCACCCACCCACACATCTATGTACATTGGATCCACATCTATGTACACACACACACACACGCGCACATACTCAAAGACGTACAAACTCACACTGTTCAAAGACAGTGCTGTGGTCTACCAGCTTTACTAAACCGTCCAAATGCCCCTGCCCTTCCTCTGGGGAAACCCCACATCACTCTAGATCATACCCTCCCACCCCCCTCTTTGACACCTATGACACTAATGCTATTTCTCACAGTCTGTCCAAAGACACCATATCCCTCTACACACGCACACAAGCGAACACACCGCCTATGTTCGGACCCTAGGCCGCAGACATACATACACACTGTTCTTGGTTTACAAGACAGATGAAAATCACCACTTGATTCAACTCATCAATACTCAACTTATCAATACTCAACTTATCAATACTCAAATTATCAATACTCAACTTATCAATACTCAAATTATCAATACTCAACTTATCAATACTCAACAGTCCAGCCAGAGAACACACACAATCCCTGCGTCTGTCTTTTTCTCTGGCCAGACATTGATTTCTGTTTTCAGTGGTGATTGCTATGGCTGTGTGGCGGTTGGGTCGGTCCCACTCTGCCAAAGATACATTTCACAACCACATCTCCCACGGAAAAGAGGGGGAGTGGGGAGGAGAAGAAAACGTCAGGAAATATTTCAATCAAAGATACTGCGCCTGAAAACAAAGGGGACTTTATACTTGGGGAGTCCCCTCCCTCCCTCCCTCCCTCCCTCCCTCCCTCCCTCCCTCCCTCCCTCCCTCCCTCCCTCCCTCCCTTCTCTAAGTGCAGACAAGTGTTTGAAGTGTAGTGTGTGTACGTGTGTGTGAGGGCCGAGCACGCCTACATTCACATCGACGAGAGCGTCAAGTTCCTCGGTGTCCACATCACTAAGGATCTATCATGGTCTAAACACACCAACAAAGTTGTGAAGCCTCTTCCCCTTCAGGAGTCTGAAGAGATTTGTCATGGGCCCTTAGATCCTCAAAAAGTTCTACAGCTGCACCATCGAGAGCATCTTTACTGGCTACATCACCGCTTGGTATGGCAACTGCTTGGCATCTGACTGCAAAGCGCAACAGAGGGTAGTGCATACAGCCCTGTACTTCACTGGGGCCGAGCTCCCTTCCATCCAGAACCTCTATACAAGGCGGTGTCAGAAAAAGGCCCAAAAACTTGTCCAAAACTCCAGCCACCGAAGCCACAAAAAGTTCTCTCTGCTACTGCATGGCAAGCGATACCAACACACCAAGTATGGAACCAACAGGACCCTGAACAGCTTCTACCACCAAGACATAAGACTTCTAAACAAGACTGCTGAATAGCTACCAGGACTACCTGCATTGACCTTTTTGTGCACTAACTCTCTTGCACTGACTCTATGCACACACACTGGACTCTACCCACACACCAACACACACACTGGACTCTACCCACACACCAACACACACACTGGACTCTACCCACACACCAACACACACACTGGACTCTACCCACACACTCACACCCCAACACACACACTGGACTCTACCCACACACCAACACACACACTGGACTCTACCCACACACCAACACACACACTGGACTCTACCCACACACCAACACACACACTGGACTCTACCCACACACTCACACCCCAACACACACACTGGACTCTACCCACACACCAACACACACACTGGACTCTACCCACACACCAACACACACACTGGACTCTACCCACACACTCACACCCCAACACACACACTGGACTCTACCCACACCACTCACACACCAACACACACACTGGACTCTACCCACACACTCACACCCCAGCACACACACTGGACTCTACCCACACACTCACACCCCAACACACACACTGGACTCTACCCACACACCAACACACACACTGGACTCTACCCACACACCAACACACACACTGGACTCTACCCACACACTCACACCCCAACACACACACTGGACTCTACCCACACCACTCACACACCAACACACACACTGGACTCTACCCACACACTCACACCCCAACACACACACTGGACTCTACCCACACCACTCACACCCCAACACACACACTGGACTCTACCCACACCACTCACACCCCAACACACACACTGGACTCTACCCACACACTCACACCCCAACACACACACTGGACTCTACCCACACCACTCACACCCCAACACACACACTGGACTCTACCCACACAACTCACACCCCAACACACTACATAAGCCCACACACAACAAGCACACATATGCATACTGAAGCACACATATGCATACTGAAGCACACATATGCATACTGAAGCACACATATACATACTGAAGCACACATATACATACTGAAGCACACATATACATACTGAAGCACACATATACATACTGAAGCACACATATACATACTGAAGCACACATATACATACTGAAGCACACATATACATACTGAAGCACACGTATACATACTGAAGCACACATATACATACTGAAGCACACATATACATACTGAAGCACACGTATACATACTGAAGCACACGTATACATACTGAAGCACACATATACATACTGAAGCACACATATACATACTGAAGCACACATATACATACTGAAGCACACATATACATACTGAAGCACACATATGCATACTGAAGCATACATATACATACTGAAGCACACTGAAGCACACATATGCATACTGAAGCACACATATGCATACTGAAGCACACATATGCACACTGAAGCACACATATACATACTGAAGCACACATATGCATACTGAAGCACACATATACATACTGAAGCACACATATACATACTGAAGCACACATATACACACTGAAGCACACATATGCACACTGAAGCACACTCACACAATTTCACACTCACCACATACATACGCTGCTCCTACTGTCTGTTATCTATCCTGTTGCCTAGTCACTTTACCTGTATGCACATAGCTACCTCAATGACCTCGTAACCCTACATGGACTCTGGTACTCCCTGTATATAGCCCTGTTATTTTGACTCCTTATTCACTGTGTCACTATTTCAATTGTATTGTTCTTATTTTTTTGACCTTGTCTTTAACTTTGTATCGTTGAAAATGGACCAGGATTGTAAGTATTTCCCTGTTAGTTTACACCTGTTGTTTACAAAGCATGTGACAATTAACAGTTCATTTGAAGTCTTTAAAGCCGTTTAGGCAATAAAAGTAAGTCCATTCTTGGCTCTGTGGTTGTATAAACCGAAGGTTACACTGTACTGGTAAAGCACTAAGGACTCACAGCTATAAAGTGGAGTGGGTGGAGGGGTTCTGAAACCATAGTGCTTTCTAAAAGCCCTCAAAAACATTCACTCAATTCAAGTTCAGTTTGAATTAGGGACACAAGTTACATAACGTAGAGAGTATACCAGAGTAATCATCTATTTAATTACTCTGTACTTAGTTACTTTGGAATATTACCTGTAGAATTTAGTGTTGCCATTTAGAACTCATTTAAATTTGAATGAAAACTAGAGTAGAGGATAAAGAAGTGGACATGAGGGAACGAGGCAGTGTGTGTGTGTGTAGTGTGTCAGTAGGTGTGTGGCTTGAATGATAGACTCGCCCTGTGTGTGTTTGTGTGTGTGTGTGTGTGTAGTGTGTGTGTGTGTGTGTGTGTGTGTGTGTGTGTGTGTGTGTGTGTGTGTGTGTGTGTGTGTGTGTGTGTGTGTGTGTGTGTGTGTGTTAGTACGATAGGTGTGTGTTTGTGTGTAGTGTGTTAGTAGGTGTGTGTGGCTTGAATGATATACTGTCCCTGTGTGTTTGTGTGTAGTGTATTAGTAGGTGTGTGTGGATTGAATGATCGACTCTCCGTGTGTGTGTGTGTGTGTGTGTGTGTGTGTGTGTGTGTGTGTGTGTGTGTGTGTGTGTGTGTGTGTGTGTGTGTGTGTGTGTGTGTGTGTGTGTTGGTATGTAGTGTGTTAGTACAATAGGTGTGTGTGGCTTGAATGACAGACTTTCCCTGTGTGTTTGTGTGTAGTGTGTTAGTAGGTGTGTGTGGCTTGAATGATATATCCTCCCTGTGTGTGTGTGTGTGTGTGTGTGTGTGTGTGTGTGTGTGTGTGTGTGTGTGTGTGTGCGTGTGTGTTTGTGTGTGTATGTAGTGTTTTAGTACAATAGGTGTGTGTGGCTTGAATGATAGACTCTCCCTGTGTGTGTGTATGTGTGTTCCCCCCTTGGCGCCACAGTGGGAGCCAGGAGCTGTCCACAGAGCAGTCTGTCAACACTGCGTTTAGAGACATCCTCTAATGTGTCTGAGGATGGGTCCATTACTGTGCCTGTCTGTCACTCAGTACACACACACACACACACACACACACACACACACACACACACACACACACACACACACACACACACACACACACACACACACACACACACACACACACACACACACACAGGGAGAGTCTATCATTCAAGACATACACACAGGGCTGTCTGAAGATGGGCTCATTATTGCATCTATCAACCAGGACTGATAAAGTCCCCTGGCAGAGGAGACAGGCTGTCAGAGGGCCAGACAGAGCAGGTTCACCTCCCCACATACACACCTTTCCTGTGACAAGTTTCCATGTCCTTCCCTCTACCTCTCGTTCACTTCATCCATCTCTCTCCATGTCCCTCCAGCCCCCTGCATCCCTCTCTCTCCATCCCTCTCTCTCCCTTCCTCTCTCTCCATCCCTCTCTCCCCATCCCTCTCTCTCCATCCCTCTCTCTCCATCCCTCTCTCTCCATCCCTCTCTCTCCATCGCTCTCTCACCATCCCTCTCTCTCCATCCCTCTCTCTCCATTCCTCTCTCTCCCCATCCCTCTCTCACGATCCCTCTCTCACATCCCTCTCTCTCCATCCCTCTCTCACCATCCCTTTCTCTCCATCCCTCTCTCTCCATGTCCCTCCAGCCCCCTGCATTCCTCTCTCTCCATCCCTCTCTCTCCCTCCCTCTCTCTCCATCCCTCTCTCTCCATCCATCTCTCTCCATCCCTCTCACTCCATCCCTCTCTCACCATCCCTCTCTCTCCATCCCTCTCTCACCATCCCGCTCTCTCCATCCCTCTCTCTCCATGTCCCTCCAGCCCCCTGCATCCCTCTCTCCATCCCTCTCTCTCCCTCCCTCTCTCTCCATCCATCTCTCTCCCCATCCATCTCTCTCCATCCCTCTCTCTCCCTCCCTCTCCCCATCCATTCCTCTCTCTCCCTCCCTCTCTCCCTATCCCTCTCTCTCCATCCCTCTCTCTCTATCCCTCTCTCTCTATCCCTCTCTCTACATCCCTCTCTCCCCATCCCTCTCTCTCCACCCCTCTCTCTACATCCCTCTCTCCCCATCCCTCTCTCTCCATCCCTCTCTCCCCATCCATCCCTCTCTCTCTATCCCTCTCTCCCCATCCCTCTCTCTCCATCCCTCTCTCTCCACCCCTCTCTCTTCATCCCTCTCTCTCTCTCCATCCCTCTCTCTCCATCCCTCTCTCTACATCCCTCTCTCCCCATCCCTCTCTCTCCATCCCTCTCTCTCCCCATCCCTCTCTCTCCATCCCTCTCTCACCATCCCTCTCTCTCAATCCCTCTCTCACCATCCCTTTCTCTCCATCCCTCTCTCGCCATGTCCCTCCAGCCCCCTGCTTCCCTCTCTCTCCATCCCTCTCTCTCCCTCCCTCTCTCTCCATCCCTCTCTCCCCATCCATCTCTCTCCATCCCTCTCACCATCCCTCTCTCTCCATCCCTCTCTCACCATCCCGCTCTCTCCATCCCTCTCTCTCCATGTCCCTCCAGCCCCCTGCATCCCTCTCTCCATCCCTCTCTCTCCCTCCCTATCTCTCCATCCATCTCTCTCCCCATCCATCTCTCTCCATCCCTCTCTCTCCCTCCCTCTCCCCATCCATTCCTCTCTCTCCCTCCCTCTCTCCCCATCCCTCTCTCTCCATCCCTCTCTCTCCATCCCTCTTTCTCTATCCCTCTCTCTACATCCCTCTCTCCCCATCCCTCTCTCTCCACCCCTCTCTCTACATCCCTCTCTCCCCATCCCTCTCTCTCCATCCCTCTCTCCCCATCCATCCCTCTCTCTCTATCCCTCTCTCCCCATCCCTCTCTCTCCATCCCGCTCTCTCCATCCCTCTCTCTCCATGTCCCTCCAGCCCCCTGCATCCCTCTCTCCATCCCTCTCTCTCCCTCCCTATCTCTCCATCCATCTCTCTCCCCATCCATCTCTCTCCATCCCTCTCTCTCCCTCCCTCTCCCCATCCATTCCTCTCTCTCCCTCCCTCTCTCCCCATCCCTCTCTCTCCATCCCTCTCTCTCCATCCCTCTTTCTCTATCCCTCTCTCTACATCCCTCTCTCCCCATCCCTCTCTCTCCACCCCTCTCTCTACATCCCTCTCTCCCCATCCCTCTCTCTCCATCCCTCTCTCCCCATCCATCCCTCTCTCTCTATCCCTCTCTCCCCATCCCTCTCTCTCCATCCCTCTCTCTCCACCCCTCTCTCTTCATCCCTCTCTCTCCATCCCTCTCTCTACATCCCTCTCTCCCCATCCCTCTCTCTCCATCCCTCTCTCTCCCTCCCTCTCTCTCCAGCCCTCTCTCTCCCTCCCTCTCTCTCCATCCCTCTCTCTACATCCCTCTCTCTACCTCCCTCTCTCTCTCTCCCCCTCTCTCCATCCCTCTCTCTCCATCCCTCTCTCCCCATCCCTCTCTCTCCCTCCCTCTCTCTCCCTCCCTCTCTCTCCATCCCTCTCTCTCCCGTCATGAGGCAGAAGCAGCATTCCAGACTGGCTGGGGGGTTTCCAGGAGATGAGTGCTGGGATGGATTCTAGAGGATCGTCTCCTTGTGAAATGGTAAGAATGTACAGTGAATTTGTTCAGGAAATGTGTCATTCCCCCACCCCCCCTGTCTCTGCCCACTGACACCAGTCTACCCAGTACAACCATCTAATTGTCCTCAATTGGGCTTTAATCGCCTGGCCATACTACATACACAGACAGAGACAGATAGATCTGGCAAATAAACTGGGGGAGAAAGAGGGGTAAAAGAGGGGGAGTAAGACAACACATGAGAAAGAGAGAGAACAAACAAAAGAGTGAGAAAAGAGAGAAAGAATTAGAATATCAAAGTATACAAAAGCATTGTGACATTTCTGAAATCAAACACAGACAACAGAGGAGAAGTTTGCAAAGTCATTAAAGTCATTCAATAGAGTTAATTTAGTCTGTCACAGAGTAGGATGAAGGTGCAAATCGACCCTGATTAAAGGTCAGCTAAGGTCAATTTTGTGTCCTCCTAAATATAATTTTCCAAATCTGGATCATTCATCATATTCACTCCTGCCCCTTTAAATAGGCCCCTCCCTGTTCATTTAAATAATCATACATTTATATAGCCCTTTTCTTGAACCCCCCCAGTCTCCACAGTGTTTACAGTTGAGGAATACCACTCTCACCAGAAAGACCTGCATTTTTAGCCTTTAATGGCTAACAAATGACTCTAGGTTATGGGGAACACAAATAAAAAGGGGCTACTTGATAGATTAGCATTATAAAAGTCTTGAGAGTGCTCTGTGTTGTGGGTGCTAATTAGCCTAGCGAATGGGCTGTCATGCAGGGAGACTGTGGGCTTGCATCTCTTAACACTGTCTGGTGTGCAGAGGTGTGGTTTTCGGCTCATTTAAAGAGCTAGACGACATTAACGCTCATAAAGCCGCATGTCAGCGTGTGTACGAGAACACATAGAGATGTGTGCATGAAGAAGAGACACACACACTCAAACACAATAGGTGCACATGAATACAAATCCTGCAGGCTGTCAGTCTCTCTCTCCTTCCTCCCTCCCTCTCTTTGTGGTGTGTGTAGCAGTTCTATGTAGTGTAAACACACACGTCCGTCTCTCTGTTGCTCCAGTGCCTGCCTCTCTCTCTCTCTCTCTCTCTCTCTGTCTCTCTCTCTCTCTGGCCCTCTCTCTCTCTCTCTGTCTCTCTGGCCCTCTCTCTCTCTGGCTCTCTCTCTCTGGCCCTCTCTCTCTGGCCCTCTCTCTCTCTGGCCCTCTCTCTCTCTGGCCCTCTCTCTCTCTGGCCCTCTCTCTCTCTGGCCCTCTCTCTCTCTGGCCCTCTCTCTCTCTCTCTCTCTGGCCCTCTCTCTCTCTCTCTCTCTGGCCCTCTCTCTCTCTCTCTGGCCCTCTCTCTCTCTGGCCCTCTCTCTCTCTCTCTGGCCCTCTCTCTCTGTGTCTCTCTCTGGCCCTCTCTCTCTCTCTCTCTCTCTCTCTCTCTCTCTCTCACAGCTCTGTGCATTAGTGAAGCTGAATAAATGACATTCCATAAGCGTCATTATTCCCAACATACACAAACATCACAAACTACTAACATAAGCTCATTATTCCCAACATACACAAACATCACAAACTACTAACATAAGCTCATTGAGGCAATTCCTCTCTCAATCGCTCTAATAATTCCCTTTATTTCCCTCTTCTCTTCTCATACACCCCCATCTCTTCCTCCGCTGAAGAAAATGGGGCGGCAGATAAAATCCCCGAGCTGACAAGGTAAAAAATCTGTTGTCCTGCCCCTGAACAAGGCAGTTAACCCACTGATTGACTTGCCCAGTTAAATAAAGGATTCAATTATTATTATTTTTTAAATATAAAAAAAAATTCAGCATGTCAACCCGGATCCTGAGCCATCTACTTTAGGAACCTGCAGGTGAACATTTCATTGCATTTCACTTCATTGCTACGACCAGAGAGACCGTGGAAAGAATCCCCCGGTTTGGCGTTCCATGATGGCGTTCTAATCACCGTGGAGACGAAGGAGCGGCCAATTGACGCGAGGAGACGTAACAGCATGTTCCCTGATGAATCAAAGGCTACATTTGACCACACACACACATACACACAAACACTTCTCTCTTGCACACAGGAACTTAAGTGTGTGTTGGAACACACACACAAACATCGTAAAACTCTCTCCCTGCAGCCTAATGATACAGTAACCTGTTGTTGAGGAGTCACTCTCACAAGCTCTACTTTCACGGCTCATTTTCAACACCCCCTTCATCCCTCCCTCCTTCTCTTCTCCCTCCCTCCCTCTCTTCTCCCTCCATCCCTCCCTCCCTCTCTTCTCCCTCCACCCCCCTCATTCCTCCCTCCCTCTCTTCTCCCTCCACCCCCTCATTCCTCCCTCCCTCAATCCCCCTCATCCCTCTCTTCTCCCTCCACCCCCTCATTCCTCCCTCCCTCAATCCCCCTCATCCATCCCTCCCTCCCTCCACCCCTCATCCCTCTCTTCTCCCTCCACTGCCTCATCCCTCTCTTCTGCCTCCACCCCCTCATTCCTCCCTCCACGCCCTCATCCCTCCCTCCACCCCTCATCCCTCCCTCCCTCTCTTCTTCCTCCATCCCCCTCATCCCTCCCTTCCTCTCTTCTCCCTCCATCCCCCTCATCCCTCCCTCCCTCTCTTCTCCCCCCACCCCCTCATTCCTCCCTCCACCTCCACATTCCTCCCTCCCTCTCTTCTCCCCCCACCCCCCTCATTCCTCCCTCCCTCTCTTCCCCCTCCACCCCCCAATTCCTCCCTCCCTCCCTCCCTTCTCCCCCCACCCCCTCATTCCTCCCTCCCTCCATACCCCTCATTCCTCCTTCCCTCCACCCCCTCATTCCTCCCTCCTGCTCTCTCTTCTTCGCTTCACAACTAAGTTGATTACTGGGTAATGAATTGGGTGTGAAGTACAGGGTATGTGGTGGCCACTGAGCTAGTATAGAGCAGTACTCAGTAGAAGTCAACTAGTGTTGAATCTCTTCCCTAGGTTTTACTGCTTGGACTTTCATCCAAGACATATTCAGACGCTGAGGAAAATCGCAGTTCTGTAGCACCATAGTTAAGTGGCGACAGTATTTGTGCTTCTATAGCCAGATTAGAGTGTGGGCCAGCGCCAGCAGGTAAATATCCAGACTAGACGGATACGAAAGGTTGGCGGTCAGCACTGTGGCCAGAAAGACACAAACACAGGAAAAGACAGACTTTGAACACAGCCTAGCCAAGCAGAAAGAGAGAGGGACAGGCACTGAAGCGACAGACAGACCGGCATGTGTGTTTACACTACATATCAGAACTGCTACATACAGTACACCACACAGCTCCACTAGCAAGGCCCTGTATCCCTATGACAGTGCTGTGGGTTATTTGATGAGTGGTAGTATCAGAGAGAGAGAGAGAGAGAGAGAGAGAGAGAGAGAGAGAGAGAGAGAGAGAGAGGCCAGAGAGAGAGAGAGAAGGCCAGAGAGAGAGAGAGAAGGCCAGAGAGAGAGAGAGAGACAGAGAGAGACAGAGAGAGACAGAGAGAGAGAGGGCCAGTGAGAGACACACAGAGACAGAGAGAGAGAGAGAGGGCCAGAGAGAGACACGCAGAGACAGAGAGAGAGAGAGAGAGAGAGAGAGAGAGAGGGGGCCATAGAGAGATACAGAGAGAGAGAAACACACAGAGAGAGAGAGAGGGCCAGAGAGAGAGAGAGAAGGCCAGAGAGAGAGAGAGAGAGGCCAGAGAGAGAGAGAGAGAGACAGAGAGAGACAGAGAGAGACAGAGAGAGAGAGGGCCAGTGAGAGACACACAGAGACAGAGAGAGAGAGAGAGGGCCAGAGAGAGACACACAGAGACAGAGAGAGAGAGAGAGAGAGAGAGAGAGAGGGGGCCAGAGAGAGATACAGAGAGAGAGAAACACAGAGAGAGAGAGAGAGGGCCAGAGAGAGAGGGCCAGAGAGAGAGGACCAGAGAGAGAGAGAGAGAGAGAGAGAGATAGAGGGCCAGAGAGAGAGGACCAGAGAGAGAGACAGAGAGAGAGGACCAGAGAGAGAGACAGAGAGAGAGAGAGAGAGAGAGAGAGAGAGAGAGAGATGGCCAGAGAGAGACACAGAGAGACAGAGAGAGAGAGAGGACCAGGGAGAGAGACAGAGAGAGAGAGAGAGAGAGAGAGAGAGAGAGAGAGAGAGAGAGAGAGAGGGCCAGAGAGAGACACAGAGAGACAGAGAGAGAGAGAGAGACAGAGAGAGAGAGAGAGACAGAGAGAGAGAGAGAGAGAGAGAGAGAGAGAGAGAGACAGAGAGAGAGAGAGAGAGAGAGACAGAGAGAGAGGGCCAGAGGGAGAGACACACAGAGAGAGAGAGAGGGCCAGAGAGAGAGGGCGAGAGAGGGCCAGAGAGAGACACAGAGAGAGAGAGAGAGAGAGAGGGCCAGAGAGAGACACACAGAGAGAGAGAGAGAGAGAGAGAGAGAGAGAGAGAGAGAGAGAGAGAGAGAGAGAGAGACATACAGACAGAGAGGTCCACCAGAACAAAATGCGATGTCATGGTGCCAAGTTAGAAGATCGTTATGTTTGTCATCACGGGTTGTGGCTGGAGGGAAAAGTATACAAACATACACACACAAACATACACAATAAAACGCAAACACACATAGGCGAGCAGGCACACACCGACTGACAAGCACACATGCACACACACAAAAGCATAAACAGGCACACAAACATCCTCACACATACACAAGCAAATTAAAAGTAAACACACAATAAGACAAACATATTACCACACTTAGCCTACACACGAAGACATACACAGACTCACAAAAACATGCTTAAATACCAACACACACGCTGCGTAAAGTCTCCACAGTGAGTGATTCATTAAGACACTTCTGCCTATCTGGCTGCTTCCATTAGTCCATTTTGTTTCTCTTTCTTGTGCAAGTCTGCATTCCATTTATAGTGCCTTCAGAAATATCACATTTACAGAAGTATTCACACCCCAGAGTCAGTACTTTGGAAAGGTCCTTTGGCATCGATTACAGCTGTGAGTATTTCTGGGTAAGTCTCAAAGAGCTTTCCAAACCTGGATTGTACAACATTTGTCTATTATTCTTTCCAAAGTTATTCAAGTTCTGTCAAATTGGTTGTTGATCATTGCTAGACAACCGTCTTGCCACAGATTTTCAAGTAAATTTCAGGCAAAACTGTAACTCGGCCATTCAGGAGCATTCACTGTCTTCTTGGTAAGAAACTCTTCTTGGTAAGGTGAAATCATCTCTGTGTCTACTGGAAAGCAGACTGAACCAGGTTTTCCTCTAGGTTTTTGCCTGTACTTGGCGCTGTTTCTTTTTTTATCCTGAAAAACTCCCTAGTCCTTAACGATAACAAGCATACCCATAACATGATGTAGCCACAACCATGCTTGAAAATATGAAGAGATGTACTCAGTGATGTACTGTATTTGCCCCGACATAACACTTTGTATTCAGGACAAAAAGTGAATTGCTTTGTCACATTTTTTGCAGTTTTACTTCAGTGCTTTGTTGCAAACAGGATGCATGTTTTTGAATATTTGTATTCTGTACAGGCTTCCTTCTTTTTCCTCTGTCAATTAGGTTAGTATTGTGGATTAACGACAATGTTGTTGATCCATCCTCAGTTTTCTCCTATCACAGCCATTAAACTCTGTGACTGTTTTTAAATCAGCATTGGCCCTGAACAGTTTCCTTTCTCTCTGGCAACTGAGTTAGGAAGGACACCTGTATCTTTGTTGTGACTGGGTGTATTGATAATAATGTAATTAATAACTTGAACATACTCAAAAGGATATTCAATGTCTGCTTTTCTATTTTTTTTACCCATC
Organism: Oncorhynchus clarkii lewisi; assembly: GCF_045791955.1. Taxonomy (NCBI): domain Eukaryota; kingdom Metazoa; phylum Chordata; class Actinopteri; order Salmoniformes; family Salmonidae; genus Oncorhynchus; species Oncorhynchus clarkii. The sequence goes on from NC_092148.1 coordinate 24,550,700, forward strand.
TACCAATAGATGCCCTTCTTTGCGAGGTATTGGCAACCTCCCTGGTCTTTGTGGTTGAATCTGTGTTTGAAATTCACTGCCCGACTGTGGGACCTTACATATAATTGTATGTGTGTGGTACAGAGATGAGGTAGGCAGTCATCAAAAATCATGTTAAACACTATTTTTGCACACAGAGTGAGTTCATGAAACTTATTATGTGACTTGTTCAGCACATTTCTACTCCTGAACTTATTTAGTCTCGCCATAACAAAAGGATTGAATACTTATTGACTCAAGACATTTCAGCTTTTCATTTTTTATTAATTTGTAAACATTTAGCAAAACATAATTCCACATTGACATTATGGGGTATTGTGTGTAGGCAAGTTACAAAAACATCTACATTGAATCCATTTTAAATTCAGGCTGTAACGCAACACAATGTGGAAGAAGTCAAGGGGTGTGAGTACTTCCTGAAGGCACTGTACAGACCAGCAACACAGACCAAGTCAAAGACTTTTCTTCAGGCCGCTTAAGGGTTTTCTTCAGGCCGCTTAAGTGTTTTCTTCAGGCCGCTTAAGTGTTTTCTTCAGGCCGCTTAAGGGTTTTCTTCAGGCCGCTTAAGTGTTTTCTTCAGGCCGCTTAAGTGTTTTCTTCAGGCTGCTTAAGTGTTTTCTTCAGGCTGCTTAAGGGTTTTCTTCAGGCTGCTTAAGTGTTTTCTTCAGGCTGCTTAAGTGTTTTCTTCAGGCTGCTTAAGTGTTTTCTTCAGGCCGCTTAAGTGTTTTCTTCAGGCCGCTTAAGTGTTTTCTTCAGGCCGCTTAAGTGTTTTCTTCAGGCCGCTTAAGGGTTTTCTTCAGGCCGCTTAAGGGTTTTCTTCAGGCCGCTTAAGTGTTTTCTTCAGGCCGCTTAAGTGTTTTCTTCAGGCCGCTTAAGTGTTTTCTTCAGGCCGCTTAAGTGTTTTCTTCAGGCCGCTTAAGTGTTTTCTTCAGGCCGCTTAAGTGTTTTCTTCAGGCCGCTTAAGTGTTTTCTTCAGGCCGCTTAAGTGTTTTCTTCAGGCCGCTTAAGGGTTTTCTTCAGGCTGCTTAAGGGTTTTCTTCAGGCTGCTTAAGGGTTTTCTTCAGACTGCTTAAGGGTTTTCTTCAGGCTGCTTAAGGGTTTTCTTCAGGCTGCTTAAGTCTAAAGGTTTTTAAAAATATATAATTTTTTTATTTTGGGATGAACTTAACGACTAAAACCTAGATACTAAAGTATGTAGAAAAGATAACAGACATATATATATATATATTTTTTTAAATTTATTTTATTTTTATATAATCTTTGCGAACTAACAATCACCAAAATAAAAGCTAGACAGTCAGGGAGAAAATTCCCAAAACAAATGTAGCAGTATTGATTTTGTTATTATGTTTGAACAAAAGAACACAGCATTAGTCATGGCAAAATGCATAGAATTGCAGGAAATTTGCTTTCAAACTGCAACATTTTCTCTCAGCTCCAGAGACTCTGGGTTCGCGCCCAGGCTCTGTTGCAGCCGGCCGCGACCGGGAGGTCCGTGTGGCGACAGACAATTGGCCCAGCGTCGTCCGGGTTAGGCCGGTAGGGATATCCTTGTCTCATCGCGTACTAGCGACTCCTGTGGCGGTCCGGGCACAGTGCACGCTAACCAGGTCGCCAGGTGCACGGTGTTTCCTCCGACACATTGGTGCGGCTGGCTTCCGGGTTGGATGCGCGCTGTGTTAAGAAGCAGTGCGGCTGGTTGGGTTGTGTTTCGGAGGATGCATGACTTTCAACCTTCGTCTCTCCCGAGCCCGTACGGTAGTTGTAGCGATGAGACAAGATAGTAACTACTAACATTGGATACCACGAAATTGGGGAGAAAAGGGGGTAAAATAAAAAATAAATGAAAACCTTTCTACACCGCCAAGATCGGGGCCTCGATCATATTCTCTAGAATCCAGCCGCACCGACAGGCCAACCGCACGCTTTTACCACTCCCCCTGCCACACCCACCACCTTTTTTGATCCAGAAAAAACGTCGCACAAACACTTTCTTATTACAGACGGCATGGAATGTGTCTGTCTGCAAATGGTTGAACGTATTTCCATCTGTGTGTGTGTGGAGTTGGAGGTTGTTCTGTCTAATTGCAGAGTAATATGTTTGTCAGTCTCAGTCTGCTCCTCTCTGTGGCTGCTGCTCCTAGCCGTCTACTGGGAGCCGCATCCTCCCCAGCCTGTCATTTATACTGCTGCACACATATACACATTACGGTACATGCCACATACTAGAGGTCCATTTTCTATTTTCCTTTACTATCTCATCCCTTCACTCTCTCATCTTCTCCTAACCTGTGTGTGTGTGTGTGTGTGTGTGGGATGTGTTCTGATCTTGAGGTGGCTTTCCTTTGACGTGGGCCCTAATCTAATCTAGAGGAAGAGCCCAAAATACACCCTAGGGAGGGAGGGAGAGGCGTGCACACACACACACACACACACACACACTTTGCAGGGGACCCTGTGATGACACAGGCCTATATATTGTGATAAAGCCGCCCCAAAATAACTCAGGAAAAAGGATGTAGGTTGACTGGTGGGAAAATGTCTGAAAGCAGGTTGTCCATTGGAGGCAAAATTTACCAACTATTTTACACCTGGAAAGCATCAGACCAAAAGACATCAGAACTGTCAGTCACCATCCATAATATTCATGGGGGGGTCTGTAGGCCCAGAAGCCTGCCATTTGCCTGCTGTTCTATCCCCCTGATGGAGCAGTGAGGGTGGGATGATGGGGTGGACGGGATGAGGCTGCCAGTGGGTTGGGAGTGGTGTTTAGGGCACTGTTGACATGAGGGGTAACACTCCCCATTAGACAGCTAACCACCACAAACACACTGAGGGGAGGATGGGCCATAATAATGACTGGAATGAAGTGTGTTTGATGAGTCAATACCATTCCATTCATTCCGTTCCAGCCATTAATACGAGCCCATCCTCCCAAATGAAGGTGCCACCAGCCACCTGTGGTGTGTGTGTGTAGAGAAAGTGTAAGAGTTGTGATCATGTGTGTGCTGTCTCTGTGTGTATGTATGCGGGGCGCTCTGAAAAAATGTCTTGTGCATGTGTTGATGTGAGAAGAGTTATGCTTTTCTGTATGTATGTATGAATGAATGTGGACTGTGGAGAGCTCTGAAGACTGTGCTGTGTGTGTATGTGTGTGTATGTGTGTGTGTGTGTGTGTAGACAGCTCTGAAGAATTATGGTCCTGATGCCTGGCTAGACCAAACAGCACTCTGTTTATACTCTCATCCAACTCTATTAATCCTGCCACTGTGTCAAAGTGTGTGTGTGTGTGTGTGTGTGTGTGTGTGTGTGTGTGTGTGTGTGTGTGTGTGAGAGAGACATGGAGGGGGTATATAGAGGCTTCTTTCAGCTGGTAGCATACAAAGAGTAATCTGTGTGTATGCCTCTCATATCGGTAAACCTCTGTCCTTCAGTTGACAAAATCAGCAGGGTCCTCATCGACTGGGTTGAGTATGTGTTTGTGTGACCCTGTGTGTCTGACCCAGAGTGTGTATGTGAGAGTGCGGGACGTCAAAATAGCACCGGACGGGCCTCCCGGGTGGCGCAGTGGTCTAGGGCACTGCATCGCAGTGCTAGCTGTGCCACCAGAGACTCTGGGTTCGTGCCCAGGCTCTGTCGCAGCCGGCCGCGACCGGGAGGTCCGTGGGGCGACGCACAATTGGCCCAGCGTCGTCCGGGTTAGGGAGGGTTTGGCCGGTAGGGATATCCTTGTCTCATCGCGCACTAGCGACTCCTGTGGCGGTCCGGGCACAGTGCACGCTAACCAGGTCGCCAGGTGCACGGTGTTTCCTCCGACACATTGGTGCGGCTGGCTTCCGGGTTGGATGTGCGCTGTGTTAAGAAGCAGTGCGGCTTGGTTGGGTTGTGTTTCGGAGGATGCATGACTTTCAACCTTCGTCTCTCCCGAGCCCGTACGGTAGTTGTAGCGATGAGACAAGATAGTAACTACTAACAATTGGATACCACAAAATTGGGGAGAAAAGGGGGTAAAATAAAAAATGTATGTAAAACACCGGACACACACACACACACACACACACACACACACACACAGGGTCCAATTGTTTTAGAACACCGGTCACTTTGTCATCACCGGAACCAGGAAAAGGAGCAACAACATTAGAAGGAAATCCCCTGCATCCATCTCTTTCTGTCACCATCCCTCTCTATCTACACTCAACTCCCTCTCCTTCAACATCAGTCCCTTCTCTACATCCACCCCCTTTCTCTTTCCTCACTTCTTTCCCTCCCTCTATTTGTGACACACACCCAATCCTTCTCATTCTTCCCCCCCTCCATATTTCTTCACAACATTCATTAACCTTCTACATCTCTCATAAGTATTTTCTCGATTCCTCCCTCCATATTTCTTCACAACATTCATTAACCTTCTACATCTCTCATAAGTATTTTCTCGATTCCTCCCTCCGTCCATCCTCTTTTATCTCTCGCTCCAGTGTGTTTTGACCCCAGGCTGTTGAACCACACAGAATTTTCTAGGAATGTCTGGGATGAAAATAACACTGATCAAAAATAACCCTGTAGACAGCAGCAGCACTCCATCAGAGATCACAGACAACCCTCAACCCTCATCTCCTCTATAGCTCCCCTCTTCATGTCCACTCCTCCTCCACCTCTACTTCCTGCCATACCCATTCTCCTCCATACTCCCTCCATCCCTCCCTTCTCCTCTCCCCCAAAACACCCACATTTCTCCTAGTTTTCAGTAATGGGCCTCTGAAATCAAAATGGCTGAAACGGCAGAAGCACTGTCTGCCAAATAGTTGGGGTTAGAGCCGCAGTCTCACAGGGGACCCATAGCAGATGTGTGTGTGTGTACAACAGAGAGCGCATGCTTCAGTGTGTGTGGAGCGACAGATAGACGGGCGATCTGATCCACTCCTCCCACCCGAGACACACACTCCCACAGGGGAAAAAGACCAATGTATTTCTGTATTCATATCATACACATAGAGATGTATATGTATGTTGTAGGGTTCTTTTGAAGTGAAACCCCCATCCATTTTGCACGCAGGGTTTTGGTTAGCCACCCCGAGCCTCAATGTTTTCAGTAAGCTTTGAGTCTCACAAACACTCAACAAATGCGTGCGCGCGCGCACACACACACACACACACACACACACACACACACACACACACACACACACACACACACACACACACACACACACACACACACACACACACACACACATCTCTCACTACATATCTCTCTCTCTCACTACATATCTCTCTCTCTCTCACTACATATCTCTCTCTCTCACTACATCTCTCTCATCTCTCTCTCTCACTAAATCTCTCTCACTACATATCTCTCTCTCTCAGTACATATCTCTCTCTCTCTCTCTCTCTCTCTCTCTCTCACCTCTCACACTACATCTCTCTCTCATCATCTCGGTCACTAAATCTCTCTCTCTCACTAAATCTCTCTCTCTCTCTCAGTACATCTCTCTCTCACACTACATCTCTCTCTCTCTCACTACATCTCTCTCTCTCTCACTACATCTCTCTCTCACTACATCCCTCTCTCACACTACATCTCTCTCTCTCATCATCTCGGTCACTAAATCTCTTGCTCTCACTAAATCTCTTTCTCTCTCTCTACATCTCTCACTGTCACTAAATCTCTCTGTCTACCCATTGTGTCCATTTGTCAATTCACTCTCAGTAAAACAGCCCTTTCATGGCCATGACGAATGACAGAGAAACAGAGTGAGTGTGTGAGACACAGAGACGGAGCAAAATAAACAAACACAGCTCAGTGTGTGAAAGAGGCATAGACTTCAACACTGTTTAATTACGCCATTTATCTCCGACTTCTGTTTGTGTGTGTAATGGGAGCTGAACACACAAGGCAGTCAAGTACAGCAGCACGCCTACAACTAGCAGTGTAAAACTACAAACACCACACACCCCGTTTAAATACCCAACTCGTGGAGTAAAGGCGTCAGCATGCTTCAGTTCGGCCTGCGCGTAGCCGAACAAGTGTGCTTGCATACGCCCTGTAAAGACCTTGCATACGCCCTATAAAGACCTTGCATACGCCCTATAAAGACCTTGCATACGCCCTATAAAGACCTTGCATACGCCCTATAAAGACCTTGCATACGCCCTATAAAGACCTTGCATACGCCCTATAAAGACCTTGCATACGCCCTATAAAGACCTTGGCTTGAAATACAAGAAAAAGAGAGGCAATAGTACTGTGTGTCCATTTTGAAATGCCTTAGTCAGTACACATTTCCTCAAAATATAATATAATTCAAGAAATCTGTAATTCACTTTGCCGTTTTAGTCGAGGAGATCTTAGTCGCGCGATTTGACATCTAAGATGTTTGGTGCAGTATTTCTGAATGAAAACAAGTCTTCTCTTGTTGAATAACAACAAAGACTTTATTGAAGAATCCACTGCGGTTGACCGATCACTGATGAAGGGACGTAGGCTTGGGGCTCTAAACTTCGGCTTGCCTCCAGAAAAAACGTGTGCCCGAACAGCCGGGGAAAAAACACACAGAATGAAAAAGTCCAAAATGTGTTCATAACACACAGTATGAAAACACTCCTCCAAACTGTTTCGGCTGGGAAGCATGCAGACGCCTTAACACGACACATTCTATTGGCCCAACTGCAGTTGAAAAATATAATAAATATGAACCGTGTTACCAAGACTACGAACCCCATGAGCACCTGTAGACTAGCCTCCAAAACTACAATTCCCATGTTCATTCGTATCAGGGGTCGCGTTAACGCTGGATTTGGTGTTTTTCACGTAGAAACGGAAAGATAAAACACATAAGAAATGTCTTCATTTTGTACACAAAGATCTAGAATACTTTTTGCTCGGCTTTGTGCAACTATAGTTTCACGCCCCATATCACTCTGTTGAAACAAAAGAAAATGTGACCTGTCGTACTATAGCCTACATGCTGAAGACGATGGGGAGTGTACAGTAGTAGACGGTGTCCACTGATAGAGTTTTTCCATCTCCCTAATGGTTAAGGTTAGGGGGTTGGGTAATCTGATCCTAGATCTGTGGTTAGGTCCAAAGAGTGACGGTGAGGAGGACTTGAGTGGGTTATTTCATCACTACATCACTTTGATGCTTCTGATCACTTTGATCAGCTCTAGCGCTGCTGCAGCCATCTCTCCTGTGGTCTCCGTGGTTACGCCGCTATGATGGGCTCATCTGGAACACATATGGCCAGATCTTCTTGTGAGCTCAACATACACACCACAACGCATGCATGCACACACACACACACCTCAGGTCCCCAAGTAGGAGTGTTGGTCGTGGGAGAGAGACTTACAGACCCACAGTGCTTACAGACGGGAGTAACTCATCCTTCCCATGTCTCCATGGAGCTGAGTGAAGAAACACTGTGTGTGTGTGTGTGTTTGTCCTCACTCTCCCCCTTCCCTTCTCCGCAGACCAATCTCTGTAACCAACAAGTTCTCACAGTCTCATTGCAGAATCCGACGTTTCTCCATAAACGTCAAAATTTGAAGGTTATTTTTAGGGATTCGTTCTGAATAATTAAGTTAAGGTTTGGGATATGGTTAAAACAAAAACAACTCCACAGTTAAGTTTAGGGATTCATTCTGAATTGTTAAGGTAAGGGTTAAGGTTTGGAACAGGTGCTTAGCAATGTGATTGAAAACGTGACCCTTGTGAATGGGCGTATGCCGCAAGCTCAAACCCGCTAGAAAAACCCAAGTCTACTTGATGGTAATAGCGCTCACTGTGGCCCCTAGTGGCCGGTTTTGAAATCATCTCCACACGTCCTGCTTACCTGGACAGACACTGAATTTCGCAGTGGGTCTTGAGTGACAGCCGATCAGGCATCTAACTGAACCCTCATCTCTGGAAAGAGACACACCCATACATACAACACACCCAACACACACATACAATACACACCCATACATACAACACACCCAACACACACATACAACACACACACACACACACAACCCACACACAACACACACAGGCTCCGTGAAGCATGTCTAATGTTACTGCTCTCCATCCTCCCTGCCCATGGAAACAAGCAGCATGTCTAATGTTACTGCTCTCCATCCTCCCTGCCCATGGAAACAAGCAGCATGTCTAATGTTACTGCCCTCCATCCTCCCTTCCCATGGAAACAAGCAGCATGTCTAATGTTACTGCCCTCCATCCTCCCTGCCCATGGAAACAAGCAGCATGTCTAATGTTACTGCCCTCCATCCTCCTGCCCATGGAAACAAGCAGCATGTCTAATGTTACTGCCTCCATCCTCCCTGCCCATGGAAACAAGCAGCATGTCTAATGTTACTGACCTCCATCCTCCCTGCCCATGGAAACAAGCAGCATGTCTAATGTTACTGCCTCCATCCTCCCTGCCCATGGAAACAAGCAGCATGTCTAATGTTACTGCCCTCCATCCTCCCTGCCCATGGAAACAAGCAGCATGTCTAATGTTACTGCTCTCCATCCTCCCTGCCCATGGAAACAAGCAGCATGTCTAATGTTACTGCTCTCCATCCTCCCTGCCCATGGAAACAAGCAGCATGTCTAATGTTACTGACCTCCATCCTCCCTGCCCATGGAAACAAGCAGCATGTCTAATGCTACTGCCTCCATCCTCCCTGCCCATGGAAACAAGCAGCATGTCTAATGTTACTGACCTCCATCCTCCCTGCCCATGGAAACAAGCAGCATGTCTAATGCTACTGCCTCCATCCTCCCTGCCCATGGAAACAAGCAGCATGAAAGGTGCAGAGAATCAGATCAGGTGGTCAGTCCAGTTCAATGTTCAGCAGTCTGATGGCTCGTAGATAGAAACAGTCTCTGATACGGTTTGTATTAGACCTCACGCTCCGATACAATTTGCCCGATGGTAAGGGAGTGAACAGCTTGTTTCTGGGGTGTGTAGGGTCCTTAATGATGCTGCAGGACATCCTAAGACACTGTTTAGAGTAGATGTCCTGGATGGGTGGGAGCACGGTCCCAGTGATGTATCTCCTGACCCCTCCTGTCTCAGCCTCCAGTATTTATGCTGCAGTAGTTTATGTGTCGGGGGGCTAGGGTCAGTTTGTTATATCTGGAGTACTTCTCCTGTCCTATGTCCTGTGTGAATCTAAGTGTGCATTCTCTAATTCTCTCCTTCTCTCTTTCTTTCTCTCTCTCGGAGGACCTGAGCCCTAGGACCATGCCCCAGGACTACCTGACATGAGGACTCCTTGCTGTCCCCAGTCCACCTGGCCGTGCTGCTGCTCCAGTTTCAACTGACCTGAGCCCTAAGACCATGCACCAGGATTACCTGACATGATGACTCCTTGCTGTCCCCAGTCCACCTGACCGTGCTGCTGCTCCAGTTTCAACTGTTCTGCCTTATTATTATTCGACCATGCTGGTCATTTATGAACATTTGAACATCTTGGCCACATTCTGTTATAATCTCCACCCGGCACAGCCAGAAGAGGATTGGCCACCCCACATAGCCTGGTTCCTCTCTAGGTTTCTTCCTAGGTTTTGGCCTTTCTAGGGAGTTTTTCCTAGCCACCGTGCTTCTACACCTGCATTGCTTGCTGTTTGAGGTTTTAGGCTGGGTTTCTGTACAGCACTTTGAGATATCAGCTGATGTACGAAGGGCTATATAAATAAATTTGATTTGATGTACTGGGACATCTTCACCACCCGCTGGAGGGCCTTGCGGCCGTGGATTCCTGTACCAGGCCGTGATGCAACCGGTCAGGATGCTCTCGATGGTGCAGCAGTAGTATTTTGAGAGGACCTGGGGTGGAACGCAAAATTTCTTCAGTCACTTTAGGAAGTAGAGACTCTGTTGCGCCCTCTTGACCAGAGTGGTGGTGTTGTTTGTCCATGTCAAGTCCTCGGTGATGTGAACGCCGAGGAACTTAAAACTACTGACTCTCTCTACTGCAGTCCTGTTGATGTGGATCGGGGCATGTTCCCTCCTCTGCTTCCTGAAGTCAACAATCAACTCCTTTGTTTTGCTAACATTAAGGGAGAGGTTGTTATCCTGGCACCATAATGCCAGTTCACTTATGGTGCTGTGCAAAGCCACGCAATCGTGGGTGAACAGAGAGTACAGCAGAGGGCTGAGGACACACCCCTGGGGGGTGTCCAGAGGGTGGTGTCCAGACCCAGGGCTCTGAGCTTGGTGTTGAGCTTGGAGGGAGCAATAGTGCTGAACAGCATTCTCAAATAAGTGTTCCTCTTGTCCAGATGTGTTACTGCCGTGTGAATAGCGATCAAATGGCATGTTCCGTGGAATCGGATGGAGGCAAATTGGAGTGGATCCAGTGTGCCTGGCCTTAGTGTGGGTCATGACCAGCCTCTCAAAGCACTTCATGATGCCCGAGGTGAGTGCGATGGGGCGATAGTAATTTGGGCATGTCACCTTGTTTTTCTTGGGCACTGGGAAGATGGTGGTCTCCTTGAAGCAGGTGGGGACTACAGCCTGGGACAGGGACATCTTGAAGATATCAGCGAAGACGCCCACCAGCTGGACATATGCTTTGTGTGTTTGTGTGTCTTATTCCCATCTCTCCCATTCCCAAAGTGAGATTTTAACATCCCATAATTCCAGTGCATATGTGACCAGTGTTTAAAATTACTTTTCCATGGACGAGCCTTTCCATTTGTCTTACTCATTCATATGGTGTTAGGCTTTGGTGTGTGTGTGTGTGTGTTATAAACATCTTTATAACATACACACATCTCTCTCTTCACAACACTTCCAGCTTTAATGGACACATACGCACAGACAGACACACTGTCTCAATCAAACACCCTCACACTCTCTATGCATCCCCACTCTGCAGTGCTCACATGTTCTCTCTCTGTCAGACACAGGGCCGTCTTTGTTCCCATTGTTCCACAGTAAATGCACACTCAATATTTACCTAGCACCCAACCAACCACCAACTCACACTGCCATCCATAACCTCACGCTCACCTCGCACACTCATGTACAAACACACACATGCATGCATACGCGGACACGTGTATGCATACAAAGACACGTCCATCAGTACGCATTCACAACTACATACGCAAACCACAGCCTCACTCTCTCATAGTCTCGTGGACACACAATAACCTCAGACTTGCCAGACTTTCAAACACACCAACGTCAAACCAGGAGAGAGTTCGGTCCTTCTACTCTTTCTGGAATTCTTTCATTCACCCCCCTGTTATCAGAGGAAGTTGGACATTCCTGGGTAATCCCGACGACGTTGCCCTTGGTTCTGTTCCAGAACGTTGGGCATGTTTGCTTTTACGTAACCCTATCCACAGGTCAATTTTGAGCTTATTTATGTGCTTACTGTTAGCATTGTTTTGGAAGGGCCGGATTTCTGTGTGTTTGTGTGTGTGTGTGAGTGTTTATTGTTTTGGAGAGGGAAGCTCTTGAGATTGTTCAGTGTGGTTTCCTCATGTCCTCATACGCAGGGTTGAAGGTAATGGGGAGAAAGCCCTTGAGAGCAAACAATGAGTGTTTCTGTGTGTGTGTGTGTGAGAGAATGCATACCTGTATTTGTGCATGCATACGTGTGTGGGTGGGTGTGTTGGGCATGCATACGTGTGTGTGTGTGATTCTGGCTGCAGTGTGCAGGATTGGCGCATATCTTTGGAGAGTTCCAAGAAAAGGTTAAGTCAACAGTGTGTGTGTGATGAATGTGGTTCCTAGGACCATACTACACTCACACAGTACATTATCCTGACCTGCGGCTCTACAAACCCAGACAAGCAGCTCGCAAAAACAGACAAGGGCCCCTGTTAACCACATTAGGGCCCCTATAAACCACAAGCTAAAGAAAGGGGCCCATAGTCCATTAGTCCAGGTAACCCAGGTCGCAGACAAGGGCTCCGCTACTCAGATGCTTTCTCTGCCTCTGGATACAACCACAGGGACATTTCCTTATCACATGTCTACATGTGTGTGTGTGTGTGTGTGTGTGAGAGTGTGTGTGTGTGTGTGTGTGTGTACATATTAAAGGTCGACCGATTAATTGGAATGGCCGATTAATTAGGGCAGATTTCAAGTTTTCATAGCAATCGGTAATTAGCATTTTTGGACACCGATCATGGCCGATTACATTGCACTCCACGAGGAGACTGCGTGGCAGACTGACTACCTGTTATACGAGTGCAGCAAGGAGCCAAAGTACGGTGCTAGCTAGCATTAAACGTATCTTATAAAAAACAAGCAATCTTAACATAATCACTAGTTAACTACACATGGTTGATGGTATTACTAGTTTATCTAGCTTGTCCTGCGTTGCATATAATTGATGCGGTGCCTGTTAATTTATCATTGAATCATAGCCTACTTCGCCAAACGGGTGATTAAACAAGCGCATTCGCGAAAAAAGCACTGTCGTTGCACCAATGTGTACCTAACCATAAACATCAACGCTTTTCTTAAAATCATTACACAAGTATATATTTTTAAACCTGCATATTTAGTTAATATTGCCTGCTAACATTAATTTATTTTAATTAGGGAAATTGTGTCACTTCTCTTGCGTTCTGTGCAACAGAGTCAGGGTATATGCAGCAGTTTGGGCCGCCTGGCTCGTTGCGACCAACTTCGCCAAATGGGGGATGTCTTAGCAAAAGCGCATTTGCGAAAAAAGCACAATCGTTGCACGAATGTAACTAACCATAAACATCAATGCCTTTCTTAAAATCAATACACAGAAGTAATTTTTTTTAAACCTGCATATTTAGTTAAAAGAAATCCAGGTTAGCAGGCAATATTAAACTAGGGAAATTGTGTAACTTCTCTTGCGGTCATTGCACGCAGAATCAGGGTATATGCAACAGTTTGGGCCGCCTGGCTCGATGCGAACTAATTTGCCTGAATGTTACGTAATTATGACATAACATTGAAGGTTGTGCAATGTAACAGCAATATTTAGACTTATGGACCTGTAAACGTTTTGTTTTCGAAATGATAGTTTCCGGATTCGACCATATTAATGACCTAAGGCTCGTATTTCTGTGTGTTATTATGTTATAATTAAGTCTATGATTTGATATTTGATAGAGCAGTCTGACTGAGCGGTGGTAGGCAGCAGCAGGCTCGTAACCATTAATTCAAACAGCACTTTTGTGCGTTTACCAGCTGCTCTTCGCTTTCTTTAAGCATTGAGCCGTTTATGATTTCAAGCCTATCAACTCCCGAGATTAGGATGGTGTAACCGATGTGAAATGGCTAGCTAGTTAGCGGGGTGCACGCTAATAGTGTTTCAATCGGTGACGTAACTCGCTCTGAGACCTTGAAGTAGTTGTTCCCCTTGCTCTGCAAGGGCCGCGGCTTTTGTGGAGCGATGGGTAACGATGCTTCGAGGGTGGCTGTTGTCTATGTGTCCCTGGTTCAAGCCCAGGTAGGGGCAAGGAGAGGGACGGAAGCTATACTGTTATACTTGCAATACTAATGTGCCTATTAGAACATCCAATAGTCAAAAGTATAGAGAGAAATAGTTCTATAATTCCTATAAAATACAACCTAAAACTTCTTACCTGGGAATATTGAAGACTCATGTTAAAAGGAACCACCAGCTTTCATATGTTCTCATGTTCTGAGCAAGGAACTTAAACGTTAGCTTTTTTACATGGCACATACTGTATTTTTACTTTCTTCTCCAACACTTTGTTCTTGCATTATTTAACCCAAATTGAACATGTTTCATTATTTATTTGAGGCATTATATTAAGTTATATTAAGTGTTCATTGAGTATTGTTGTAGTTGTCATTATTACAAATAAATAAATAAATACATTTTTATTTTATTTTTTAATTTAATTAATTTTTAAAAAATGGCCCGATTAATCGTTATCGGCTTTTTTCGGTCCTCCAATAATCGGTATCGGCGTTGAAAAATCATAATCGGTCGACCTCTAGTACATATGGACCAGAAGTCCTCACAAGATTAGTAAACTAAAAACAATTTGACCAACTGGGGACATTTTACTGGTCCCCACAAGGAAAAAGGATATTTCTAGGGGGTTTAGGGTTAAAATTAGTGTTAGGGTTAGAGTAAGGGTTAGGGGTTAAAGGTTACGTTTTGGAGTTAGGGTTAAGCTTAGGTTTTGGAGTTAAGGCTACGGTTAACATCTCTAGGGTAGGGGGCAGCATTGGGAATTTTGGACTAAAAGCGTTCCCAAATTAAACTGCCTGCTACTCAGCCATTAAAGCTAGAATATGCATATAATTTGGATTGAAAACACTCTGAAGTTTCTAAAACTGTTTGAATGATGTCAGTGAGTATAACAGAACTCATATGGCAGGCAAAACCCGAGAGAAAATCCAACCAGGAAGTGGGAAATCTGAGGTTTGTAGTTTTTCAACTCTTGCCCTATCGAATACACAGTGTCTATGGGGTCATATTGCACTTCCTAAGGCTTCCACTAGATGTAAACAGTCTTTAGAACCTTGTTTGATGCTTCTACTGTGAAGTTTGGGCGAATGAGAGGGGAATGAGTCAGAGGTCTGCCAGAGAGCCACAAGCTCAGTCTTGCGCGTTCATGTGAGAGTTAGCTTGCGTTCCATTGCAATTCTGAAGACAAAGAAATTCTCCGGTTGGAGCATTATTGAAGATTTATGTTAAAAACATCCTAAAGATTGATTCTATACTTCGTTTGACATGTTTCTTCGGACTGTAACGGAACTTTTTGACTTTTTGTCTGCTCGCGCGTCATGAATTTGGTATACTGGGCTGAACGCGCTAACAAAAAGGAGGTCGTCGTAAAGCCTTTTTTGAAATCGGACACCGTGGATGGATTTACAACAAGTGTATCTTTAAAATGGTGTAAAATACTGGTTGAGGAATTTTAATTATGGGATTTCTGTTGTTTTGAATTTGGCGCCCTGCAGTTTCACAGGCTGCTGATGAGATGGGACGCCCACGTACCCTAGAGAGGTTAAGGTTGAAGATTTTGAAAGAGGATAAATTGTGTGTCCCCACAAGGTTAGTAAAACAAGACTGTGTGTGTGTGTGTGTGTGTGTGCGTGTGTGTGTGTGTGTGTGTGTGTGTCTGTGCACGTGTGCTTCTGTGCGTATTGGATGGTGTGTTCACCATCATTGCATTCATTTGACCAGTGTGATACCTTTCCCACCAATCCCTCTAATTGTCAGAATAGCAGAATGGATTTGAGGCAGACGAATGTTCACCCCCTACCATCCAAACTCATTGACTGGTAATGGTACAGTGACTGTTGTTATGGCCCTGGGGTTAATGTACCTGATCTCCATCCGTTTCACTGTGGGGGTTCCTCCGCAAACTGAACAGGACTTACCTATACGGTAGCCTCAGGGGGGAGAGAGTATGAGTGCAGACAGACATACACACACACACAATATTCATGCAAACACACACAGTGTGGGTGGGAACAGTGGTCTAAGGTGTACCCGAGAGAGTGGAGACACTAGGTTGACTGACTCCAGATTCCTGTTATGAGTGTAGAGAAACTACTGCTGGTACTAATATTGCTGACACAGCTATTACCATAGCGAATACTAGTAGTTAAGGTTTAACTGCATGGCATATGGGTTTGGGTTGAGCATAATTCCCGATGAGATCGGTATTTAATACTAATATTTGTGAAACAAAATGCAATAATGTTTGGAAGAGGGGACCAGGTTATGCTGAAAGGAAAGGGTCAGCCATTTTGAATGTTATATTGTTTTAGAACAGCACTATCGATTCCCTGGGTCATTTCATGTAACGCAAAAATGTCTTTCATACATGTCAGATTTCAATACTGGCCGATGTCATAACTCAGGACGATGTCTTCTCTCGAATGAGCCATTGATCATATTTTTGAAATATTCCTACCTCGAGAAATGTGTAATGTAACGGAAGGTCTGCCTCTTTAGTCCAGGGTGCATTGCATGGTGCCATTGCCAGAGATAATATAGAAAGGAGATAGGAATCCAATGAATGAAGGAACATATAACACCCTACCCAGTTGACAGTCGACCAATCGCATTCACTTTGTCATGCTGCGTCACACGGTTGCTAAGCTAATCATCACGCAGTCCCTTCTCAATGTCAATATATACTGTATGTATACATGCCTATTTTCCTCAAAAGTACTTAATGGATTCAAAAGCTCTATGATACTACAGATAACTAACTTGCTATCTCACATCTCGGAAAAGATCTGTAATGTTCTACTTCATGTTGAGGAAATTTGTGCTAATGTTGGGTCTTTGAGCTAGCGCACAATAGACTCCCATTCACTCCTTGAAGGATAGTGTTCCTTTTCCCAGAATCGCTCAGAATGCACTGAATGCCCCATTGCGTAGCATGTGCAACGTTTCCCATCTACTCAAAAGTATATCTGCTTTGCGAATGTTAGACATATTGATCTGCAGGTTGAACATGGTCAGATTGTAGACTCCAAAATTGATAGTCCAGTTTGTTTTGGTGATTTTACAGCTAACTAGCTATGTTACATTCTGATGCTGTCTTTGGTGTTATTGTGTTTAGCTACGTTTGCTAGCTAGCCATCCATAGAGCGAGCATTGCATCGTTGATTTCGTATGCAATGCTCCAACTTTATTATAACGGCAAAGTGAAACATTTGTTCACCAAAAATATTGTTCTCACATATTACTGTAATTTAACACTGTAAATTAAAGGAATGAGTGGTTTTGGGTGGGTTTTTCCTTTAATGCAAATACTTGGTGCTCCTCTTTTACTGGTTAGTGTTTACTAATGACTAACTTTGGATATAAATAACATACCTTACTGCAGTACCACTTCACTTCTCTTCTCTTCCCTGAACCTAGCCATTATTATGTCACTGTGGGGCCGCCAGAGGGCCTCTTATCAGCTGTCACTCAGAAGCTTCCCCTGCCGACCATCCCTCCCCCCACTCAACCCTCCCTAGTCTCTGATCTCAGCAGACATTGTGTGTGTGTGTGTGTGTGTGCAATGGTGTAAAGAACTTACTTTAAATTACTACTTAAGTCGTTTTTGGGGGGTACATTTTACTTCACTACATTATTAAAGAAAATAATGTACTTTTTACTCCATACATTTTCCCTGACACCCAAAAGTACTTGTTACATTTTGAATGATTAGCAGGACATGAAAATGGTTCAATTCACACTCTTATCAAGAGAACATCCCTGGTCATCCCTACTGCCCTAAATGATGTCTGAGTGATGGAGTGTGCCCCTGGCTATCCATAAATTCAATTTACTTTTGATACTTAAGTTTATTTAAAACCAAATAATTTTAGACTTTTACTCAAGTAGTATTTTACTGGGTGACTTCCAATGTCACTTGATCCATTTTCTATTAAGTTATCTCTACTTTTATTCAAGTAGGACAATTCTGTACTTTTCCTGCACCGTGAGAGAGTGTGTTGGTGGGAGGTTATTAAGGTTATTTATGGATCTGACTCTATACAGACTTGGGGGAGGGGAGGGGGAGTAGGAAGGCAGGTTGGATGAGCTCATTCTACAGTAGAGGTCTTTAATTTATCCACTGACACCTGTCATAGGAGCTCACTGTCTGAAGAGAGCAGCTTAACCTTATACACCTCCAGACATACTGTCCTTTTGTCTGTCTGTCTGTCTGTCTGTCTGTCTGTCTGTCTGTCTGTCTGTCTGTCTGTCTGTCTGTCTGTCTGTCTGTCTGTCTGTCACACTATGTGGGTTGCTCTCCCTCTCTCTCTTTATCCCTCACTCTCTCACTGTCTCTTCACATTCTGTCTTTCTGTCCATCTATGCTTCCATCTCTCAATATCATTCTCTCCCTCTACCTGTTTTAAGGTTGCAATGTTAAGAGAACAAAACAGCATTCCTTAAGCAGTCTACACTTTGCTTTCTCTTAATCCCTCTTATCAGTTTCTATACATGAGCCGACATTATCTCTTTCTCACAGAGCCCCTCTCCCTCCCTCCCCTCTAACATATACATTGTGAATGCCTGGGATCCATTAAGTTATGAATTAGATTGTGGTGAAAAATCAACGATGCTGCTAATGAATGGGAGGTCCCACCCTCTCTCCAGACCTCCAGGGATGAGATCCCATTACCAGGAGAAAAGATCTACAGCAGCAGCTAACAACAACACGGCAGAGGAGAATGTCAACACAGAGTATGAGGAGAAAGAGTGAGTTTGGAGAATAGAGAGTGGTTGTGCATTGGTTACAGAGAATGAGAGTGAAGGGTAGAGATAGTGTAGAGGAAAGAAAGGGTAGAGGAGAGAGAGTATAGGGGGGGAGCACTTTCACTAACAGTTGCATAACTGTCTGCTGTTTGAAACCCTTTCACACCAACGATGAGAGCAATATTGCAGAACTTATAGTCAGATACATGCGTACACACCAAACTCAAAACGCACATACAGAACCCCAAACTGGAAGAAACTTTATCCTTTAACGAGTCCGATGAGATGGATATCTTTTCCAGCTTTCACTGGAACAGGCCCAGATCCACGCCTTTTGCGTGAAGAAAGGATGTCGGAAAAGAGGCCGCAGATTGAGCACCCTTCTGAGAATCCGGAGGCGAGCGAGTAAACTCCCATTGCCTTTCATTCTGCTTGCTAACATACAATCATTGGAAAATAAAATGGATGACCTACGATTAAGATTATCCTACCAGCGTGACATTAAAAACTGTAACATCTTATGTTTCACAGAAACGTGGCTGAACAAAGATAAGGACAATATAGAGCTAGCGGGATTTTTCACGCACCGGCAGAACAGAGACGCTACCTCTGGTAAAACGAGGGGTGTGTGTCTTTTTGTCAATAACAGCTGGTGCGCAATGTCTAATATTAAAGAAGTCTCGAGGTATTGCTCGTCTGAGGTAGAGTACCTTATGATAAGCTGTAGACCACACTATCTACCAAGAGAGTTCTCATCTGTATTATTCGTAGCCTTCTATTTACCACCACAAAGCGAAGCTGGCACTAAGACCGCTCTTAACCAACTCTATAAAGCCATAAGCAAAGAAAAAAATGCTCACCCAGAAGTGGTGCTCCTAGCGCACAGGGACTTTAATGCAGGCAAACTTAAATCAGTTTTGACACATTTTTACCAGCATATCACATGTGCAAACATGGGAAAAAAAATCCTAGACCACCTTTACTCCACACACAGAGATGCATACAAGCTCTCCCCCGCCCTCCATTTGGCAAATCTGACCATAATTCTATCCTCCTGATTCCTGCTTACAAGCAAAAACTAAAGCAGGAAGTACCAGTGACTCGCTCAATATGGAAGTTTTGCTAGCACAGACTGGAATATGTTCCGGGATTCATCCAATGGCATTGAGGAATACACCACCTCAGTCATCGGCTTCATCAATAAGTGCATCAATGATGTCTTCCCCACAGTGACTGTACGTACATATCCCAACCAGAAGCCATGGATTACAGGCAACATCCGCATCGAGCTAAAGGCTAGAGCTGCCGCATTCAAGGAGCAGGACACTAATCCATACGCTTATAAGAAATCCCGCTATGCCCTCAGACTAACCATCAAACAAGCAAAGCGTCAATACAGGATTAAGATTGAATCCTACTACACCGGCTCTGAAGCTCGTCAGATGTGGCAGGGCTGGAAAAATATTACGGACTACAAAGGGAAACCCAGACGCGAGCTGCCCAGTGACGCGAGCCTACTAGACAAGCTAAATGCCTTTTATGCTCGCTTCGAGGAAAGTAATACCGAAGCATGCACGAGAGCACCGGCTGTTCTGGATGACTAAGATAATGCTCTTGGTATCTTTAAATCCTTTAAAAAGGTCAACATTCACAAAGCTGCTGGGCCAGACGGATTACCAGCTGACAAGTGTCTTAACTAACATTTTCAACCTCTCCCTGACCGAGTCTGTAATACCTACATGTTTCAAGCAAGTCACCATAGTCCCTGTGCCCAAGGAAGTGAAGTTAACCTGCCTAAACGATCACCACCCCGTGGCACTCAGGTAGGTAGCCATGAAGTACTTTGAAAGGCTGGTCATGGCTCACATCAACAGCATCCTCCCGGACACCCTAGACCCACTCCAATTCGCATACCGCCCCAAAAGATCCACAGATGGCGCAATCTCAATCGCACTCCACACTGCTCTCTCTCACCTGGACAAAAGGAACACCTATGTGAGAATGCTGTTCATTGACTACAGCTCAGCGTTCAACACCATAGTGCCCCAGAAGCTCATCACTAAGCTAAGAACTCTGGGACTAAACACCTCCCTCTGCAACTGGATCCTGGACTTCCTGACGGGCCACCCCCAGGTTGTAAAAGTAGGCAACAACACATCTGCCACGCTGATCCTTAACACGGGGGCCCCTCAGAGGTGTGTACTTAGTCCCCTCCTGTATTCCCTGTACACCCACGACTGCGTGGCCAAACATGACTTCAACACCATCATTAAGTCTGCTGAAGACACAACAGTGATCACCGACAACGGTGAGACGGCCTATAGGGAGGAGGTCAGAGAACTGGCAGTGTGGTGCAAGGACAACAACCTCTCCCTCAATGTGAGCAAGACTAAGGAGCTGATTGTGGACTACAGGAAAAGGCGGGCCGAACAAGCCCCCATTAACATCGACGGGGCTGTAGTGAGAGTTTCAAGTTCCTTGGTGTCCACGTCACCAACGAACTACCATGAACCAAACATGCCAAGACAGTCATGAAGAGGGCACGACAAAACCTATTCCCCCTCAGGACACTGAAAAGATTTGGCATGGGTCCCCAGATCCTCAAAAGCTTCTACAGCTGCACCATCGAGAGCATCCTGACCAGTTGCGTCACCGCCTGGTATGGCAACTGCTCGGCATCTGACCGTAAGGCGCTACAGAGTGTAGTGCGAACGGCTTAGTACATCACTGGGGCCAAGCTTCCTGCCATCCAGGACCTATATAATAGGCAGTGTCAGAGGAAAGCCCATAAAATTGACAGACTCCAGTCACCCAAGTTATAGACTTTTCTCTGCTACCGCAAGGCAAGCGGTACTGGAGCGCCTAGTCTAGGAACAAAATGCTCCTCAACAGCTTCTACTCCAAAGCCATAATACTGCTGAACAATTCGTAAAATCGCCACCGGACAATTTACATTGACCCCCCCCCCCCCCCAGTACACTGTTTGTTTGTTACCTATGCATAGTCACTTCGCCCCCACCTACATGTACAGATTACCTCAACTAGCCTGTACCCCCCCACACTGACTCGGTACCGGTGCCCCCTGAATATAGCCTCCTTATTCTAATTCTTATTGTGTTACTTTTTAGTATATATTTTTTATTTTAGTCTACTTGGTAAATATTTTCTTCTTGAACTGCGCTGTTGGTTAAGGGTTTGTAAGTAAGCATTTCACGGTAAGGTCTACACTTGTTGTATTCGGCATTTCACGGTAAGGTCTACACTTGTTGTATTCGGCGCATGTGACAAATACAGTTTGATTTGACTTTGCCACTTTAATCAGTGTCGCTGCAGGGTGTGTGTCTGCAGGGTGTGTTACTGCAGTGTTAGGGGCTATGAGCTGGTCACAGTAGGGTTGCTGGCCGCCAGGGTGGGAAACCTGCCTCCGCGTTTCTACACACACATTCTGTTACCACTAGCAACACAAGCAGGAGAGCACAAATAAATCACGCACGCACACACACACACACACACACACACACATACACACACACACACACACACACACACACACACACACACACACACACACACACACACACACACACACACAGGGAGAGAGACGGAGAGAAGCCTACTTACCTTCTTCAGCACTAATTAAAAACTCCACAGTAGGAGGGAGTTCAACACATTATTGTAGGGGCCAGAGACATGATCTCCTCCACTACGGCTGCCCTTGGTTACATCCCTAAACAGCCAACAAGCCCCTGAGAAGCCCCTCCTTCCACCCTCTCAACCTAACATGACCTGCAGGGATAGCTGGAGGGGGAGAAGAGCAGGAAGCCGTCACTATAGTATGTCAGCACCTTGGCACACAGTACAGTACAGCCCAACCCAGCAGAGGCTCACTTTATGACTTTCTGACTCCAACAGTCATCCTATAGTCCAAACGCCTGTCCCTGAGTGACACACAGCCTATTTAGTATTCCTGTGTCTTCCCGGTACACCACGGCCTTCATATACCGACAGACAGGAACCAATAAAAGACTTTCGCAGAGCTAGGGGTTGAGTGTTTGATTGGCAGTGAGGCTCACCATGTGTGTGTCTGTGTGTCTGTGTGTGTGTGTGTGGTTACAAGGGGGAGGTAGTGTATATGGGCAGGGTTGATCCAATAGTCCTGGTTCTGGGCATCATTGCAGGCGTTTCTCCTAGTTTTTGTTACTAGGTTAGGGAAGAATGGATAGCTGGGTCTGCCTGCACCAATATCTTTAAATCCAATCAACGAATAGAAGCCTTTTGGTTTAAATCTAAACCAATATGTGTTAATCTACTGGCAATGGTGAGAACTGACAATGGGATAAGAATAATTGGACTTTGTAAGGTCACGGCAAGATCCAAACACAGGATTTTGAGACAAAGCTTGATTCTCGATAGGAAAGAACCACCACATGTTCTCCTGAACCACAGCAGTATCCTGCATGTTCCGCTCCATAAATAACTCCTATTGGGTTAATGATCCATTTCCTCTGATATGGAAGACACATGGAATAACCACTCTGGGTTTTCTCCAGCTTGGCCCACAACGTTTCTGCAACGTTCTGCAGCTGTGTGCACGCTGGTTTGTTGTGACCATGACCAGATTTGAACACATCATTCTAATTTCTGTCTTTCACTCATTTTTTCTCTTGTTCCCTCTTTTCTGGGTTGTAAGAGAGCCCTCCTCCTCCTGCCTTCTGACATTTAGGGAAGGGGTGATTTAGACCAAATTGATTACTTTTTATAGCGGGGAGAACATAAAATGTTGAAATGCCACAGACCGTGAACAATTTATTATCCAGACAAGGAGGACTCTACAGCTCTTTTCCCTTTTCACTCTTTCTCTCAAACTGTTGTGCTCTCCTCCTCACTTTCTCACTCCTTTAATCCTTCTCCCGCTCTCTCTCTCTCTTACTCCTCCTCACTCACTTTGTCTTCCTCATTCCCTCATCCTCTCTCTTCTCCCCTTTTCACTCCCCCCCCCCACCCCCTCTCTGTCGACTGCTGCGCACATGTTATACTTGGCTCAGTGTACACAGAGAGCTTGTGGAAACCTGCTGTCTCTCTTACACTTCAACTCGTCCAGTGTGTATGAGAGCGTGTGTGTGTGTGTGTGTGTGTGTGTGTGTGTGTGTGTGTGTGTGTGTATGAGAGCATGTGTGTGTGATTTACAGCTTTATGGCTCCCTCTCCAGTTAAAAACCAACAAATAAACATCATTAATTCTCCTGCGGCCTCTCCACCTGTCAACACCTCACACCACTCCCTGACCTGTTCACTAAATAACAGTCACTCCTAAGGACTGACCTGAGATCTGTTACGCCTCAGCCTCTAGTGTTGGACATTAGCATTGGGATTAGGAAAGCTGTTCCTAGATCAGGATTTATGGAGCACTGGACTAAAGGCCAATTTAGATGAAAATGCAGTAAATATCTACTTAAACTATCTACTTAATAATACTTGAAAATATCTGTAATTCAGTGCAGTGTGTCGTGTTAGTTAAGTCTGGAAATTATATTACAATTTCAAAGAAAAAATATTTATCATCTGAATATTTGATTTCAAAACTTGTCAGTATTTCATAGTTT
Source organism: Oncorhynchus clarkii lewisi (assembly GCF_045791955.1). Classification (NCBI taxonomy): domain Eukaryota; kingdom Metazoa; phylum Chordata; class Actinopteri; order Salmoniformes; family Salmonidae; genus Oncorhynchus; species Oncorhynchus clarkii. The sequence goes on from NC_092148.1 coordinate 24,574,521, forward strand.
CACATTGCAGGGAGTTGCAGCAGCATAGTGTAGGAGTGAGGCCAGTGTGTGTGTGTGTGCGTGTATATGTGTGTGTGTGTGCATGTATATATGGGTGTGAGTGTGACTGAGGTCAAGGGCACTTGACTGTTTGTGTTTGCCATGGCAGCTGTGGGGCTTTAACTGTGTGTTGGTTTTAGATGATCTGATTGGCTCAGGGTGTATAAACTGCCCTGTAAGCCCTCTCTGTAACATGTTCACACACAACAGGGCTGACTCTAATGTTGGTCAACTGCGGTCCTACTGGGGAACAGATGTCGCTACAAATCACTGTCATACTGCCCATAGCATGGTGCTGAGGTCACACACACACACAACCCCTTAACCCACAGGCCTCCCAGTCACCTAACCCCTGAGCTCCAGGTAGAGGTCCGACATGGGGGCAGTGACCTGGGGCACCCACCCAGAAACCCCCTGCCTCAGGCCGTCCCACTACAGAGGCCTGAGAGAGAAGGGAAGGGTCAGGCTCACGTACAGAAGGATAGAGAGGGGTAGATCCACCAATATAGGTGTTGAGCTATCACGGCTGTAAGAGAGAGAGATACCGAGAGAGAGAGAGAGAGAGAGAGAGAGAGAGAGAGAGAGATAGAGAGAACGAGAGAGAGAGACAGAGAGAGAGACCGAGAGAGAGAGAGACCGAGAGGGAGAGAGAGGGAGAGAGAGAGAGAGAGAGAGAGAGACCGAGAGAGAGAGACAGAGAGAGAGAGACAGAGAGAGAGAGACAGAGAGAGAGAGAGACCGAGAGGGAGAGAGAGGGAGAGAGAGAGAGAGAGAGAGAGAGAGAGAGAGAGAGAGAGAGAGAGAGAGAGAGAGAGAGAGAGAGAGAGAGAGAGAGAGAGACTGAGAGAGACAGAGAGAGAGAGACCGAGAGAGAGAGAGAGAGAGAGGGGGAGATAGAGACACAACGAGAGAGAGAGAGAGAGAGAGAGAGAGACCGAGAGAGAGACCGAGAGAGAGAGAGAGAGAGACACTGAGAGAGAGAGAGAGAACCCGAGAGAGAGAGAGACAGAGAGAGAGAGAGAGAACCCGAGAGAGAGAGAGAGAACCCGAGAGAGAGGCCGAGAGAGAGAGAGACCGAGAGAGAGACCGAGAGACCGAGAGAGAGAGACCGAGAGAGAGACAGAGAGACCGAGAGAGAGAGAGAGAGACCGAGAGAGAGACAGAGAGACACCGAGAGAGAGAGAGACACCGAGAGAGAGAGAGAGAGAACCCGAGAGAGAACCCGAGAGAGAGAGACCGAGAGAGAGAGAGACCGAGAGAGAGACCGAGAGACCGAGAGAGAGAGACCGAGAGAGAGACCGAGAGACCGAGAGAGAGAGAGACCGAGAGAGAGACAGAGAGACACCGAGAGAGAGAGAGAGACACCGAGAGAGAGAGAGAGAGAGAGAGAGAGCACAGAGGGAGTGCTAAGAGGTTTCAGTCAGTCAGCCAGACAGTCAGTCAGGTCTAGTTCGAGGAGGAAGCAGCCTCTAGGCTCTGGGGGACCACACGTCCACTCTGCCTGGAAAGGCCACAAAATGTCAACTTTACATGGGGATGACGGGAGACACAGACACTAATTATCAGACCCCCCCCCCCCAAACACACACACACACACACACACACACACACACACATAGACAACCAAGTTCATATCTCTAACACACACACTAACCGAGCAACCCATAAATCACAGTGTGGTATTCTGGCTGCACTTATCAGATGAGAAGTATGCATGGAAGGAAAAACGCACATGCCCTCAGTCTGACCCTCTGCTGTTGCCAGGAGAAACCAGGGGCAGGGTTTTGTCTGCAGTCTGAAAAGCGCTGATGGGTTTACATATCAAACATGAGAGTCACACATCAGCCAATGAGATGGGCACATTTCTCCTCTACAGCCAATGGACATCTACAGTGAATAGTTAAGGTCTCTCTTTGAAATACAGTGTTGAAAGTTGGAGAAGGACAGTATTTTCTGGTAAGTAAGGTTGAGTCTCTTTTGCTGCATTTATTCAGACAGCCCAATTCTGAATTCTTTTGACCAATCAGATCAACTCTTTTGCCAATAATAGGGCTGCCTGTGTAAACACAGCCACTGAGGTAAGAGAGGTCCCTATGTGAGTGACAACTGGTCTCTCTTTGGAGTTAGAACCGTCCTCCCTCTCTAGAACCGTCCTCCCTCCCTCCCTACTACGGTCCTCCCTCCCTCCCTTGCACCATTCTCCCTCCCTCCCTAAAACTGTCCTCTCTCCCTAGTACTGTCCTCCCTCCCTACCTAGCACCGTCCTCCCTCCCTCCCTAGCACCGTCCTCCCTCCCTCCCTAGCACCGTCCTCCCTCCCTCCCTAGCACCGTCCTCCCTCCCTCCCTAGCACCGTCCTCCATCCATCCCTAGTACTGTCCTCCCTCCCTCCCTAGTACCATCCTCCCTCCCTCCCTAGTACCATCCTCCCTCCTTCCCTAGTACCATCCTCCCTCCCTCCCTAGTACTGTCCTCCCTCCTAGTACCGTCCTCCCTCCCTCCCTAGTACTGTCCTCCCTCCCTAGTACCGTCCTCCCTCCCTCCCTAGTACTGTCCTCCCTCCCTAGTACCGTCCTCCCTCCCTCCCTAGTAATGTCCTTCCTCCCTAGTACTGTCCTCCCTCCCTCCCTAGTACCATCCTCCCTCCCTCCCTCCCTAGTACTGTCCTCCCTCCCTCCCTAGTACCATCCTCCCTCCCTCCCTCCCTAGTACCATCCTCCCTCCCTCCCTTGTACCGTCCTCCCTCCCTCCCTAGTACCGTCCTCCCTCCCTCGCTTGTACCATCCTCCCTCCCTCCCTCCCTCCCTAGTACCATCCTCCCTCCCTCCCTTGTACCATCCTCCCTCCCTCCCTTGTACCATCCTCCCTCCCTCCCTAGTACCGTCCTCCCTCCCTCCCTAGTACCGTCCTCCCTCCCTCCCTTGTACCGTCCTCCCTCCCACCCTCCCTTGTACCGTCCTCCCTCCCTCCCTTGTACCGTCCTCCCTCCCTTGTACCATCCTCCCTCTTGTCAGATGAGCAGTAGTGGAGAATTAAACCACAAGTTCACAGAAAGGTCGCCCTGGGGTGAATCTCCCTGGCTCCACTGCCTCTCCAATTAACCCTTTCATTCATCCCACATCACACTGACTGGCCAGGGACTGTTCAAAGTCAACATTGTCACATCAACGTTCTCACAATGTGCCTTTAATGTTACAGAAACATCAACTCTCCTCTTAGAGAATATTTCTGTAAATCCCAACTAGGGGCTGAGGCTGTGAATTAGCATTAAAAGCAGATACAATGTACCTGACTGTTGATGAGTTGATGACTCAATGTGTCAATGGTTGAATCTGTCTCCATCAAATCAACTAACTGAATAAATACATAAAACCACAAGCACACACATTTAATACACATTTGCATATACTGTAGACCAGTGGTTCCAGTCCTCCAACAGCCCTCATTTCTGTTGTAGCCCAAGACAAACACACCTGATTCAACTGGTCAACTAATCATCGAGCCTTCAATGAGTGTGGTTATATGCACACAATAATGAGATTATTGTGGATTAGTCAGATTAATATAATAATTGCAATAAGAACGATTTCCCTAATAGTCCTGTTTACATGGACACATCTGAAATCAGGCTACTTGATGGCACTCTGCAGAATAAAGGTTCTACGACAGCAAATGTGTTATTTTTGAGAAGAGCATTTGATTCTGAGTTGGGACATATACCGTTTGTATGTGAAAATGACTTCTAAGACGCATTCATTCAGTTGATCCGAACTCACTTCACCCACGCTAACGAGGGAGGCTCTCAGCTGGTGCTGGCACATCCGCAGATCAAAGACACCGCTGAAATGCCGCTTAAGGTGTTTACATGTCCTAATAATTCAAAAGTCAGAAAACCAGGTATTTTAACCAATGTATGCTTACTTCGATTTTGATAAGCAGAGTACGGTCTTTACATGACTATGGCATAATCTGCCTACTACCATAATCAGTTTAAAAATCGAATTATTTGTGTGCATGTAAACATACTCAATGAGTTTAATCAGGTGAGTTTGTCCGGGGAACAACAAAAATGTGTGCTGTCGGGGGATTGGAGGACGGAGTACTGGAGGACGGGAAGTACTGGAGGTACTGGAGGACGGGAAGTAATGGAGGACGGTAAGTACTGGAGGTACTGGAGGTACTGGAGGAAGGGAAGTAATGGAGGTACTGGAGGACGGGAAGTACTGGAGGTACTGGAGGAAGGGAAGTAATGGAGGTACTGGAGGACGGGAAGTACTGGAGGTACTGGAGGACGGGAAGTACTGGAGGTACTGGAGGACGGGAAGTCATGGAGGTACTGGAGGGACTGGCAGACGGGAAGTACTGGAGGTACTGGAGGACGGGAAGTACTGGAGGTACTGGAGGACGGGAAGTAATGGAGGTACTGGAGGGACTGGCGGACAGGAAGTACTGGAGGTACTGGAGGACGGGAAGTACTGGAGGTACTGGAGGACGGGAAGTACTGGAGGTACTGGAGGACGGGAAGTACTGGAGGTACTGGAGGGACTGGAAGTACTGGAGGTACTGGAGGGACTGGCGGACAGGAAGTACTGGAGGTCTGGAGGGACTGGCGGACAGGAAGTACTGGAGGTACTGGAGGACTGGAGGGACTGGCGGACAGGAAGTACTGGAGGACTGGAGAGACTAGCGGACAGGAAGTACTGGAGGTACTGGAGGACTGGAGGGACTGGCGGACAGGAAGTACTGGAGGTACTGGAGGTACTGGAGGACTGGAGGTACTGTAGGTACTGGATGTACTGGAGGTACTGGAGGACGGGAAGTACTGGAGGTCCTGGAGGACTGGAGGTACTGGAGGACTGGAGTTGGGAAAGAGTGCTGTAGGCTACATCCACAGTACTGGCATACTTGCATAACACCTATGGACATGAGCACCAGACTTAGTTCAGACAGCAGAGAACATAAAATAGCATTCCAGTGGTTAGAACTGGGTGGCTGCTTTAATCCATGTCTCTGTTGAGTGACGACAGTATATAAAACCTCACTGAGATGTACTAATTGGGGGGGGGGGGGGGGGGGGGGGGTTGAACTGGCAAGTGTACAAGTGTGAGTACTTCTTTGTAGAAACACTAACCACCTACACACACACGCACAGACACACAAGACCCAGACACACCTAGACCCACACACACCCACACACACAAAAACAGCCATAGTACTCCACCCACAGGGTAACCCAGACCCAGTGCTTCCAAGAAACCTCCTTTCATTCCACAAGACAGTGTGTCTCACACACACACACATCTATTAACATCTGCACATAACTCCCCTCAGCATAAACGATGGAAAAATAGCAGTGTGTGTGTGTGTAAAATATATACCATAAGAGACATGAGAGAGAGAGAGAGAGAGAGAGAGAGAGAGAGAGAAAGACAGGCCCTCTATCCTACAAACTCAACAGAAAGTAACCGTGTCTCTTATGGTTTGTTGTGTGTGAGAGAGAGAGAGAGAGAGAGAGAGAGAGAGACTCTTGTTCAGAGAGATGAGCTCATACTTATCAGCTTGACATTGTCCATGTGTTGGGCGTGTGTGCCAGTGTGAGACACACATAACCCATCCCTGCACGCACACACACACACACACACACACACACACACACACACACACACACACACACACACACACACACACACACACACACACACACACACACACACACACACACACACACACACACACACACACACACACACACACACACACACACACACACACACACACTAAGACACACAGATGTGCTGACCTGTCCTGCGGTAGGGCTGGGGTGGGCAGGATCAGGATGGGACAGGAAGAGGGATTTAGACAGAACAAAGGACAGCCAGGCTTCAACACACAGGAAGTGATTGTAGAGGGGACAGAGTGGACATAACACACTATGTTACACTCAACCCTTACCCAGCTCTACCAGCACGGACAACAACCCTGATCTCAGTATATGTGTGTGTGTCTGTGTACATACCACAAAGCCCCCATGAGTCAGTAGCCAGTGTGTGTGTGTGTGTGTGTGTGTGTGTGTGTGCGTCTTACAAAGGTCATTGAAGTGGGTAATTAATAGTTGTGTGTGGCATCAGTTTCAGAGTAAAAGACTGGGCCAGGTTTACACAAGAGAGCATGTCAAGGAAGCTTTGGTAAGAACATGCATGAGACTGTGTGTGTGTGTGTGTGACCCTGCAGATGCTTACAGAGCCCTCTGTCCCAGACACTGGCCCATGGCAGCCGGCCACAGAGAGAGAAGGGAACCTCCCCAGTGTTTTCCTGCCAGCGTTTCCTCAACGTTCTCCCTGCGTCACTCTTAGGTTTCCTCTTTGGTTTGCACAGTTGGTGCTCGTCAGATCTAATTAATTAACACAATTAAAGCCATGTGCCCGACAGCGCCCGCCATCCACACAGCTCTTGCTTGGCTCGTGTGTGTGTGTACGCGTGTTGGGTCGGAGATTATGTGCTGTGTGTATGTGAAAGTGTGTGTGTGTGTAAATGTACCTGGAAATGGCTCTCATTTCCATGGCTCAATATTTGCCATGGGGTACAGCCCAGCCTCTAAAGGACTAATGATGGAAACTAATCATGTCCACTGTGATCACACATGAGGACAGCTCTGAGGAGAGAGAGGAAGAGGAGGGAGAGAGGAGCTAAGGGGAAGAATGAGAGAAAGTGCAGGGGAAATTGGGGACAATGAGGGGGGGAAGGTGTGTGAGGGAGGCAGTGGGAAAGAAAATAATGGGCACAGAGAGAAAGAGAGGAATGGGCACAGAGAGAAAGATAGGAATGGGCACAGAGAAAGAGAGGAATGGGCACAGAGAGAAAGAGAGGAATGGGCACAGAGAAAGAGAGGAATGGGCACAGAGAGAAAGAGAGGAATGGGCACAGAGAGAAAGAAAGGACTGGGCACAGAGAGAAAGAGAGGAATGGGCACAGAGAGAAAGAAAGGACTGGGCACAGAGAGAAAGAGAGAGAGTTAGTGGTCCATACAGAGGCTGATATTTTGAACACTCCCCAATAGAGCTTTTTACTCCATGAACTTTGACCTTATTGGGTCCCCATGGAGATGGGGTCATACTGTAAAACCACACACTCCACATCTGGACTGGCCTCCTGCTTTGGACCCTCGCTATTTTCCTCTAATTCTTTCTACTCCCTCCCTTCACCTCCTCTCTCCTGTTCCTCCTGCCTCCCTCCTCATCTGGTCCTAAACAAATCTCAATGTCAACACATGGGCCTTGGCCAAGGCACCAGGGCTATACAGAGGTTGCTGGTGAGGCTTTGGGGGCTCGTTGGGGTGTTGAGGATATTGGACCAGCGGGGATGTGTGTGTGTGTGTGTGTGTGTGTGTGTGTGTATGTGTGTATGAGTGTCTGATGAGGCATGTGTTCTCAGTCTCAGCTCAGTGGCTACTGACCCCCCCGTCCGTCCATGTGCACGCTGCCTAACTTCCCCCACCCCCCCATTGACTCCAATATTCATGTCTCAGCTTATAGCAAGTGACAGCTGACGATTAACCCCCACCTAACCCCTCACCCCTGATCTGCTCTCTGCCCCCCAGTACAAACTGACACATCTCCTCTCCTAAACCAAGATGGCCAGACTAACATTGCTCATCACACACACACACACACACACACACACACACACACACACACACACACACACACACACACACACACACACGCACACGCACACGCACACGCACACACACACACACACACAGTTGTTGTTACATCAGATGGAAAGGGGCTTATAGAGAAAAGCGCTGGAAAGAGAGGTTTAGAATTTAGAATGAATGGTGAAAGAAGGACATATTGGCAGAGAGATATAGGAAGACCTAAACCAGAGAGACAAGGGTCTGGTTCTAGAGAGGAATGGAGAGAGAGAGAGAGAGACAGAGAGAAACTTGAAGAGACTGGAGAAAGACATAACATGTGTTAACCATTGCCGGGGCCGTTCCCGTGAACAGTGGTGTACACGGCACACTTAACGGCCCAGCTCTGGAAAAGTATACTTTACAATTCATTGCTTCCTTCTCGCAAAAATTAAAGGTCTCCTGTTAAAAGCACAACTTGTCAAACGAAAGCAGCTTTTATTACAGAGCAAACTCCCGCCCCTGCCTCTGTCTAGGACCTACTTCCCCACAAGCTTGTTTTATTTAGAAAATCGATACTCTGCACATGGGACCCCAAAGTGGTTAAGAGTGTGTGTGTGTGTGTGTGTGTGTGTGTGTGTGTGTGTGTGTGTGTGTGTGTGTGTGTGTGTGTGTGTGTGTGAGAGAGAGAAATATTGCACACATATGCGATTGTGTAGACTCACACTGGGACTCACTTTTAACAACAGGTATCCTCAACACAACCCGTTACAGCAGTACAACATTCTTCAGCAGAATGGCTGAACCTAATGTCCTTTGGGATCCTATTGAATGTATATGCTGCCCGGCACTGGAAGTGTTTCGCAGACTGGAAACCCTCCATCCGAACCAAACATTCCCAAAGGAAGCGCATTCATTCATTCATTCAAGGAGATTCCCTACGGCGACAGCGCAAACAGACACACCAGGACAAACACTGTCTTCTTCCCACATGCTAGCTTCCCGCCTGGGATTCAGGGAAATAAGAGGCACATCTGTGTTTCCACCTCTGAGGGAATGGCTGCTGATGGTTATCATGGTTACCACAGCTCCTGGTCTCTCCCCTCTCTCTGAGTTCCCGGGAATACTGGAGTTAATGGGATTTTAATGGGATGTGTGGACAAAATTGGATAGATGTCACGATTTGCTCAGAAAAAGGGGGAGAGAACAGCATGGGATTAAACTCTGAATGTTTTGACCAAAAAAAAAAGAGAACAAATAAGAAAACCAGCTGAAAAAACAACGTGAAACGGGCCAGAGAAGGACTTGTGATTGGGCAGCTGATGGAATCTGAGATTTGATTGGTTGATTGTTAGGTAAAATGTAAGAGCCTACTCTTGCTATGTGGACTATTTACAGATGTAGGATTCTAATTTGAGCCAGTCCGCTACAGCAGGAAAATAATCCTGCAGCAACAGAAAATGTGAATTATTATGTGGATTATAATTCATGGACTTTTTGGGGGGGTTGATAGAAGTCTGACATTTCTAAGTGAAAATTACAATCTCCATAAGCCTTTTTAAACCTAAATACACTACATGTTTTTACATTTCCTGCATTGCAAGAAAGTTATCCTGCAAAAGGGGGATCAAATTAAGATCCTACTTTATGCATATCTATTGGACAGGAAGTCAAAGTAAGAGTCAGGGTCTTGATTGGCTGATAGATAATAAGGATGTAGTGGGTGGGAGACAAGTGGGATGACATCACCCTCTGTGGTTTGAGGCGCATCGATAACATGACAACAGGTCTCACAACAGGTCTTGAACAAAGACACAACATTCTCAATACAGTCTAAAACACCCCAGTCCTACATTAGTAGAAACTTTTTGCACTATTTGCAATGTCATTTCTCAAAAGTCTCACAACGGTCCTGTGTTAAAAAAAAAAAAAGTCTCACACCATTCGCACAAGTTCTCCCGGCGTCCACAAAATCTCCTGACATTCTCCCAGCATGCCGACAACATCTCTCACCATCTATATCAGAGCAACCCAATCCGCTAGCTGGCCTGCCTGACTTCCCGCATGTCTAGAGCACTGTTGTCAACTCCATCATTAGCAATAGCCGCGTGGGTCTAAACATAACCCATTAGGTAAAGCTGGACAGAAACATTAGGGAAACATTAGGCATCACATTCATTCCCAATCAATGGAGCCTGAGCCAGCAAAAATATCACAGAGAAAAGCTGTGTTAAACACAAGGAAAGCGGCAGTATTGATATGGAGTTTCTCACACATCTACTGTAGCAGTAGCTCACTGCTGCCCAGAACACGATCTACTGTAGCAGTAGCTCACTGCTGCCTAAAACACGATCTACTGTAGCAGTAGCTCACTGCTGCCTAAAACACGATCTACTGTAGCAGTAGCTCACTGCTGCCTAAAACACGATCTACTGTAGCAGTAGCTCACTGCTGCCTAAAACATGATCTACTGTAGCAGTAGCTCACTGCTGCCTAAAACACGATCTACTGTAGCAGTAGCTCACTGCTGCCTAAAACACGATCTACTGTAGCAGTAGCTCACTGCTGCCTAAAACACGATCTACTGTAGCAGTAGCTCACTGCTGCCTAAAACACGATCTACTGTAGCAGTAGCTCACTGCTGCCTAAAACACGATCTAATGTAGCAGTAGCTCACTGCTGCCTAAAACACGATCTACTGTAGCAGTAGCTCACTGCTGCCTAAAACACGATCTACTGTAGCAGTAGCTCACTGCTGCCCAGAACACGATCTACTGTAGCAGTAGCTCACTGCTGCCCAGAACACGATCTACTGTAGCAGTAGCTCACTGCTGCCCAGAACACGATCTACTGTAGCAGTAGCTCACTGCTGCCCAGAACACGATCTACTGTAGCAGTAGCTCACTGCTGCCTAAAACACGATCTACTGGTTACATCCTCCTGTACTTCATAAACAGATGGTTAAAGGCTTACACAATGTAGTAAGACACTATAGATGGTTGTACAATCACAAACATCATCTGATGACGAATATACTGACATACGGATGACATACGGGTGTTACAGTCTAGTGGTTGTGGACGCAGACAGACAGTCGGACACAGACAGAGAGACAGACACCATGAGAAAGTTGGTATCTTATTTTTTCCTCCCAATTTCGTGGGATCCAATTGGTAGTTACAGTCTTGTCTCATCGCTTCAACTCCCTTACGGACTCGGGAGAGGCAAAGGTCGAGAGCCGTGCGACCCAACCAAGCCGCACTACTTCTTGACACAATGCCCACTTAGCCCGGGAAGCCAGCCGCACCAATGTGTCGGAGGGAACACCGTGCACCTGGCGACCGTGTCAGCATGCACGGCGCCCGGCCCGCCACAGAAGTTGCTAGTGCGCGATGGGACAAGGACATCCCTGCCGGCCAAACCCTCCCCTAACCCAGATGACGCTGGGCCAATTGTGCGCCGACCCATGGGTCTCCCGGTCGCGGCCGGATGCGACAGAGCCTGGACTCCAACCCATTATCTCTAGTGGCACAGCTAGCACTGCGATGCAGTGCCTTAGACCACTGTGCCACTCAGGTGGCCGGTATCCTGTTCTATCCCAAAGCGTGGATGCTTCCAGCAGCCCCTGGGCTCGCTCTCTGACCCCCACTACACAGGCGATGCTGCTCCTGAGTTTACACATGCTCACACATAGCATAAACACACTTACACTTGGACAAAACACACACTTTATCTCTAAGAGTCTTCACAGATGGGAAGGTGTGTTTGTGTGTGTATGACGTGGGGGTCTGGCATCGAAGGCCTCTCTATTCCCTACTCAGCCCCCATTAATAAAAATACAAGCATAAAACAGACCTAAATTCCCGCTTCCAAATACGCCTGCCCCCCCCCCCCCCCCCCCCCCCCCCCCCCCCCCCCCCTTTCCAGAAAGCTGTCTGCACAAGCGTTTGGCCCCCCCATGCCGAGCAGTGAGCCATGGGTCATATACTTTGGTCACAGCCGTGGAGACACAGTGAGGGGATGAGGAAAACTGTTACAGGGCTTGTAGTATGAGGGGAACAGTCAATGTCTGGCTGTAGAAGACACAGTCGCTGCTCCTGCTTCTGAGTAATAGGAGAGTAATGTCAGCAGAAGGCTAATAATATGGGGCTAATGGAACAAACCTTGTGGCCCTGTATTTGCGGTAGCTGGTAGCTTCTAGATGACAGTAAGGTAATTGAATGGTGAGGTCTGAGGCAGCAGTAGAGGCATGTGAATTGGGATGATGCTAATGGCTAATGGATAATAGCTGTATTGTGTGGCTGCTGACCGGAGACTGACTCGGGCGAGGGGGGGTGGGTAATTGGGTTTGGGCTGAGCCCTCAGAGGAAGTGACCTTATAAACACACAGCCCTCCTCCTCCAGGCCATGATGGAGGGAATAAGGAAATAAAGGGAGAGAGAGACTTTCAGTGATCCACTGTTTAATAAAGTACTGCTTCAGTGAAAGTTGAGAGGGCATGTTGGTGACATGTCACTGAAGACCGGGACTGATCATTGAAATGAACCCAGTCTTCCAGGAACACAGTCAGCATCATTCCTCTTTTCATGTATCCGTGTCTCAGCTACCATACACTCTGTTAGCAGTTTTGATTGAACAGGGCCCAATGCCTCTCTGTCTCTAAACTGTGTGTGTGTGTGTCTGGTATAGGTGGCGTCCCTGTGATCCCAGGTGGGCCGTGGGGGGTTCGGAGGAAAGAAGAGAGGAGACACTCTCCCTTTCATCTCCCTTTCATCCAGGCCGCTAGAGAAGAGAAGGAGAGCGAGCAGCGACACAGTTCTATCCAAGACACCTTTTGAAGCCTTTCAACTGTACTAAAGGTGCTTCCTGGCTCCCATGCACCCTAACAGAGGGGTTGGTTGGAGTCTAATTACCTTTAAGTCTGCCACAGGTAGAAGGTGTGTGTGTGGTTTGTCTACGGTGAAGGAGGGAGGTATAGAGGTGTAAAGTTGATTTGTTCATTAAGCCCCTTCTGCTGTCGCCTGTGTGCTGTGTGTTGTGTGCTGTGTAAACCCACCGTTCTGGAAATTCTCTCTATGAGTTCATATATGTAAATTGGTTTGGATGTCCTTCTCTTTCCACCTCTCTCCCACACTCCCTGATGGGCGGTGGTTTGGTTGTAAGAGGGACATGCCTGGACAGAGCGCCCACTCTCTCTCTCTAGGCCCAAACCACACAGTTCCCTCCTCTGAAGATTTCCATTACAAACAAAACTAATTAGGGATTATTTCCGTTTTCTGTTTTTATGACGTTTGACAGTGGGAGGACAGGGGAGGCACAGAGAGAGAGAGAGAGAGAGAGAGAGAGAGAGAGAGAGAGAGAGAGAGAGAGAGAGAGAGAGAGAGAGAGAGAGAGAGAGAGACAGAGACAGAGGCAGAGACAGAGACAGAGACAGAGACAGAGACAGAGACAGAGAGACACACGCCCCTCAGGTGGGCTATAAAGCCCACAGGACGTTCAGACAGACAGATATCCATTGCCGGTGGTAAACCCCAGGCAGCCCACCCACCCCTGGAGCAGGGTATGATATGGGGGTCTGGTTAGTAGGTTGTTTGGAGCAGATAGGATTCAAAAGAGAGGAGAATAATTCAGACTGGAGCAAGACATGAATCAGGTTGCATCACTAAGACAATTACACATTATTTTTTTAAATGTAAATGTTTGATAAGTTTTCTTGTTTTTCAATCAACCAACAAAACACTTTCCACATTCACAGATGTGGCAGACGTAAATAATATGATGAAATGAAATATAAAACGTAGCGTAGACGACGAGCAAATCATTCGTTTTTACAGCACCTTACACAACATGCATCTGCTCATTTCCCTAATCACCCTATTCACTCTGTCCAATTTGAAATATAGTTGAGTAGTGGAGACCAGAGTCTATCAAACTTGGGCTGTCTCTTGCGGAGGTCATAAGTGAGCTTTTCAAGAGAAAGTCAACAATCTGGTCAATCCACATTTTAAATGTAGGAGGGGTATTAGAGGCCCACAATAGAATAATACATTTCTTAGCAAAGTATGTAATAGTCATAAACACATTTTCTCTGTCAGGATCAAGAACAAAGTCCTGCTGGGCATTAAGAAGACAGATACAGGGGGTCATATCAAACTGCACATCTAGTATTTTCTGTGCAGCAGTATGTATAGATTGCCGGAATCTGGAATCTCTCTACAACTTCAAAATACATGCATATAGGTTCCACTTTCAGAGGTACATCTTTTACAATCAGGAGACATTTCTGTGCTCATTCTATGGAGTCTCATTGGGGTGTAATAAAATTTGCACAAAAATGTGCAATTAGATTCTTTCATTTTTACATTAGTAGAGGAGCAGTATACCCTGTCGCAAACCTCCACCCATAACTCATCACTGATAGTCAGACCAAGGTCCTTTTCCCAGATTATTTTCAAAGGAGTAAAGGAGGAGCCTCCTTTCTCAGAAAGATTTAGATTTAGATTTCATCTTTGATGGATTGTGGTGTAGCAGGAAGGGTCTCAACTTCATTCAGCTCTAAACCTCCCCTTGGAAGTAAATGATGAGGAAACGACGTGTCTAATTTGAAGATATACATTAAAAAAATGGATCTTGGCCAAATGAATTCACTGCAGAGCTCTTGAAAGGATTTCAGTGTAGTGGCTTGCTGATGAAACAGGTCTGAAAAGGTCCTGATTCCTAGAGGATGCCAAAGATTAAAGTTGGCATCACTTAGGGCTTTTGGCAAGTCTGGGTTGCATACTATAGGCGAGTGAGAACATATTTGGGAGGAAATGCCAAGGTATTTCTTACAGTCCCTCCATGCTAGTAGGGTGCTGTAAATCACAAAGGTTTTGGCTATGTTGCCCACTTCACTAAAGTTATTAATGAATATAATTGAGCTTAGGGGAAATGAACAACAGGATTGGGCTTCTATCTGAATCCACATTGAGTCTTGTCTGTTTGTGATCCATGTTAGCATGTTGCAGATTTGGGCAGACCAGTAGTACAATTGAAGGGAGGGAAGGGCAAGACCACCCTTAGATTCAGGTTTCAATAGAGTGGAGAACTTGATCCTAGGTTTTTTATTGCCCCATATAAATTTGGTGATGCTTTGGTTAGTTGTTTTGAAAAAGGAAATTGGGAGATAGCATGGGAGCATCTGAAATAAATAGTTCAGTCTAGGGAGGATGTTCATACGGATGACATTAATTCTTCTGACTAAGATCCAAGTTTGGAGATCGTTCTTGATTCGATCCAGGAGTGGGAGATAATTTTCCTTGAAAAGGATTCAGATCTGGTGTTACAAAGATCCCAAGGTATTGAAACCTTTGTGTCTTCCATTGGAACGGACAGAGTGTCTTCATTGAGCTGTTGAGTGTAATATTGAGAGAGCAAACAGTGGATTTTTCAAATGTATCTTATATTGCCATCCTGAGCAATTGTGTCTAAAACAGGAGGGATTTCTCCGGGTTGGATATGTAGACATCATCCGCGTAGAGCGAAATCTTGTGCTGCAGGCCACCTGCAGAAACCCCCATAATACTTGTATTGCTCCTTATCCGCCCCAACAAGTAGAGCAGGGGGACAGTGAGCATCCTTGTCTTGTGCCACGTCCCAAAGGGAATCTGCCATAGTGTTTTGGCGAGCAATTTGGTAATTATTTTGTAGTGGAAATCCAACAAGCTTATGGGCCAGAAGGACGAGCAGGATAGAGGGTCCTTATCTTTTTTGAGCAACACTGTAATGTGGGCTGTGTACGTAGAGTCTGGGACAGCTCCGTTTTTGCAAAAATCATCCAGCATTGGCATGAAGATACGGCTGAGCTGGGGCCAAAAAGCTTTGTAGAACTCTCTGGGAAATCCATCTGGGCCTGGGGACTTGTTAGATGGCATGGAGATAATTTCCTCCAGGACATCCTCAGGAGTAAAAACGGAGTTGAGATCTCCTTGGTCGGTCTCTGATAGTTTTGGTAGCGAGATTCCCTCCAGGAAGGAATTGTGTTCTGCATTCGTATGTTTTCTCTCAGAAGTATATAGTTTGCAGTAAAAATCATGAAAAGTTATATGTATCTTATTTGGACATGACTACTCTTTTTGTTAAATTGGTAAGCAAGCAAACTACTAGGGCTATTGCTATACTCATGGTATTTCTGTTCAGTAAAGATTTATTTTTTATCTCCCGAGTATAGTCCAAGTTCAGTTTGGCTTTGGCTGGTTTAAGTTGACTCCAGGAGGTGCTGTCTGGGGATTGTTTATGTACTTTTTTACAGCGTTCCAGCTCCCTCTCAAGATCTAGCCTGTGTGCTTCCATTGCTTTTTTCTTAGAGGAAGCATATGCATTTAGATGACATCTTAGTGTTGCTTTGGCAGCGTCCCACATTGTGGCCGGAGAAACAGGATAATCTTTGTTGTCTTGTGTGTAGTTGTCTATCCATGTAGTTACCAATGTATGGAACGCTTCGTTTGATAGCATGGAGGTGTTGAATTTCCAGCTCTTTGACCTCGGATGTTTTTGCAGAGGTCAAAGCCGAGGTGGACAAAGGCGTGATCTGAAAGTGCTATGGGTCCGATTGTACACGTGGCAGAATTTATGGAAATCTTTGGGATAAAAATGTAATCAATATGAGAGTAGGTTCTTCAAACCAAGCTGCTTACCTATTGCAGATTCAGTCTTTCCAGCCTGGTGCAGGTCTACAATTTTGTTTCTGGTGTCCTTTGACAGCTCTTTGGTCTTGGCCATAGTGGAGTTTGGAGTGTGACTGTTTGAGGTTGTGGACAGGTGTCTTTTATACTGATAACAAGTTCAAACAGGTGCCATTAATACAGGTAACGAGTGGAGGACAGAGGAGCCGCTTAAAGAAGAAGTTACAGGTCTGTGAGAGCCAGAAATCTTGCTTGTTTTTAGGTGACCAAATACATATTTTCCACGATAATTTGCAAATAAATTAATTAAAAATCCTACATTGTGATTTTCTGGATTTTGTTTTCTCATTTTGTCTGTCATAGTTGAAGTGTACCTATGATGAAAATTACAGGCCTCTCTCATCTTTTTAAGTGGGAGAACTTGCACAATTGGTGGCTGACTAAACACTTTTTGCCCTACTGTATATGGACGGAATTAATCGAACAAAAGGACCAATTGTGATGTTTATGGGTCATATTGGAGTGCCAACAAAAGAAGCTCGTCTAAGGTAAGGCATGATTTATATTTTATTTCTGCGTTTTGTGTAGCGCCTGCAGGGTTGAAATATGCTACTCTCTTTGTTTACTGTTTGTGCTATCATCAGATAATAGCTTCTTATGCTTTCGCCAAAAGCCTTTTAAAAATCTGATATGTTGGCTGGATTCACATGGAGTGTAGCTTTAATTTAGTATCTTACAGTGTGATTTAATGAAAGTTTGATTTTTATATCATTTTATTTGAATTTGCTGCGCTGCATTTTCCTTGGCTTTTGGCCAAGTGAGACGCTAGCAAACAGCATACTTTCATCTCAGGAACATTTACAGGATTAGACACTTCTCTCAACCAGACGACAAGATATTGGTCCATGCATTTGTTTCATCTAATAGATTAGACTATTGTAATGCCCTCCTTTCCTGCTGCTCAGACTCTACTATTAAAAGCGTACAACTTGTACAGAACACTACAGCTCTCATTTTAACCAACACAAGAAGGCACAAAGTTGTATCTGCCATACACTGGCTGCCTGTAAAGTATCGGTCTGATTTTAAAATCTTACTCTTAACTTTTAAAGCACTGCATGCCTCGCCCCCTGTTATCTGACAGACATGCTTGTTCCATACAACCCATTGATGTCACTTCGCTCCCAAGGAGCATGTCTGTTTGTACCTAGATGCAGAACCAAGGCAGGGGGGCGGAGAGTTCCCTATTCAAGCCCCTCAGTTATGGAACAGCTTGCCCTGTCAGGTAAGATGAGCAGACACCATTTTAGTCGGGCCTTATTTATCCCCTTTGCGGCTTCCTGTTCGCTTTCCCTTTTGTCATTTATTGCTTTAATGTAGTGTTTCACCAATTTAAATGCACTAAATAAAGTTTGATTTGATTCCCATAGAGGCCAGATTGGTTGCGCCACAACAGGCATCCTCGATAGAGCCTGACCATCACTCACTTCAGTGTGCCACTCTCCCTAAATGACTCTAGAAAGGGAACAATCCATCTCACTGCTCTTTTGAAAAGGCGTCCGCATGGCTTCTCATCCGAAACGGTTCAGAACAGTTTGTTATGTTTTGGTCTTTGGTCTTCGTAAACGTTTTTTTCCCAGCTGTTCGTACACACACATTTTTTCTCTCGAGGCAAGCCGAAGTCTACGCCAATTTGTCAGTGATTGGTCAACAGTAGGGATTCTTCAATGTGCTTGTTGTCATTCAACAAGACACATTGTTTTCATGCACATTTTTTCACTTGGGAAATACTGCACCAAACATCTTAGTTAGATGTAAAATTGCTCGACTAAGATCTCCGACAAAAATGTCAAAATTAATTACAGGTTTCTTGAGTTCTTAGAATAATTCAGACTTTTTTGAGGAAGTGTATATTGACTACTGGGTCTCAACATTGCCGCTTTTTTCTCCTTTTTCAAGCGAAGGTCTTTTGAGGGAGTATGCAAGCACACTCGTTCGGAACCGAAGCATGCTTAAGTCATATACATGAAAAGCCATCACATGGCCTACCCACTACAACTCATGGTGTAACACACTTCACAGTGTGTTGAGTGGTGGTCTGTGTGGTATTCTCTCCATTAGGGTTAACACGGGAAATACACATATTTTGTTTGTTTGTTTTTCCTGTGTTTTTGTTCTGGTTCTTTCAATTGGCTTGCGGAACGGATTTGTAATTGGCTTGCGGAACGGATTTGTAATTGGCTTGCGGAATGGATTTGTAATTGGCTTGCGGAATGGATTTGTAATTGGCTTGCGGAATTTGTCATTTGTAATTGCGCCGCATCCCTTTTGTGTGCACGTGGCGGGCATTTGATCTAGAGGTCTGAAAAAAATGTATGTTGTTCAATTGTATCTGGGTGTGATCGAGCCTATTGATGTAAATGCATGTGCCCAGAGTATGTGTGTGGGCTTTATGTAGAGGAAGTGTGTGTGTGTGTCTGAGTGTGTATGCCTGTGTTCTTAACGATCCCCAAGCGTCGCTCGTCTGTGTCTCCCACACCTCCTCAGTGGGGCTCAGCTCATTAGCGGCAACGCCTGGGTGGATTAACCACACAAAAAGGGTCATGGACTGCCGACATAACACACACATCTGCTTACTTCTAACCACTCATGTTTAGTGCTCCTCACAGCCCTCCAACTTCATCTTAGAAAAGACAAACATGGATTTGTGCTCAATTCAAACCAGGAGTGTCTAAGTGGAGAAAGAGCCGTGTGTGTAGCAGTCTATCCCTCTCACATCCATCAGCTACAGAAGGAGCTGTCAGTCTGTTGCATTCATTTATTTAATTAAGTCTCTGTTTCCTCAACATGGGAATTTAATACGGAATTCCCTTCTGTCTGTCTAGGACTGATGATTGTTTATCTGAGACACACACACACACGACAAATTATGTTTGGAAATCAAACAGAAAAAAACTTCCCATTCTGAGGGTGGAAAACACTGTGCCTTTTCCTCCTCAGTTACAGCAGTCAGTCCAACTACAGCTTTAACTCATTTGATTAAAAAACTACTTGGAGCCCCCCCCCCAAAAAAATCTCAACTTTGATAATGACCGGAAAAATTGCAATTCGCCAGCTATTACATCCAATCAGGGAGGGAGGGAGGGAGGAGAGTAGAACCAGATGGAAGAGAGAAAGAAAGACACCGAACAGAGCTTGAGCTCAGTGTGAGCCTAATATGAGAAGGTCATCAGCACAATCTCAACACAGCATAAGAACAGCCCCAGCAGACATGAAACCAGTCATATACTGTACTGTACGAGCTAAAGGAGGGTGAATCACAAGGATGAGATTTCCACACACAGGGTCTGAGTTTGTTTGTGTCCATCCCCTGACTGACCTGTCTTGGTCTCGACTTTCTTAGACAGCTGTTTCTTTTTGATGAACTAGGTGGCAGACTCCTGTTGCAGGGGCGGCTCCTCCAGGTCCGCAACAGCCTCCGCGATTGGCTCACAGCCCCCTGAGTTACAGGAAGAAGAGCATGATCAACAACCAATCACAGAGACTGAATCCTATCATGAGATATACAATGAGTGAACATTATGCTCTTTCCATAACAGACTGACCAGGTGAATCCAGGTGAAAGCTTTGATCCATTATTTATGTCACTTGTTAAATCCACTTCAATCAGTTTAGATGAATGGGATTATTAAGCCTTGAGACATCAAATCAAATATATTTATAAAAACCTTTTTACATCAGCAGATGTCACAAAGTGCTTATACAGGAACCCAGCCTAAAACCCCAACAGCAAGCAATGCAGATGTAGACGCACGGTGGCTAGGAAGAACTCCCAAGAAACACAAGAACCTAGAGAGGAACTAGGCTCTGAGCGGTGGCCAGGCAGAGACAGGGACAGGTTCGTCACTCCAGTGCCTTGCCGATCCCCTGGGCCAGACTACACTCCATCATAGGACCTACTGAAGAGATGAGTCTTCAGTAGACCTAAAGGTCGAGACCGAGTATGTATCTTTCACATGGATAGGCAGACCATTCCATAAAAATTGAGCTCTATAGGAGAAAGCCCTGCCTCTAGCTGTTTGCTTAGAAATTCTAGGGACAATAAGGAGGCCTGTGTCCTGTGACAGTAGCGTACGTGTAGGTATGTATGGCAGAACCAAATCGGAGAGATAGGTAGGAGCAGATCCATGTAATGCTTTGTAGGTTAGCAGTAAAACCTTGAAATCAACCCTAGCCTGAACAGGAAGCCAGTGTAGAGATGCTAGCACTTGAGTAATATGATCAAATGTTTTGGTTGTAGTCAAGATTATATCAGATTATATCAGACGTATTTAGCATTAACTGAAGTTTATTTAGTGCTTTAGCTGGGTGGCTGGAGAGTAGAGCATTGCAGTAATCTAATTTAGAAGTGACAAAAGCATGGATTCGTTTTTTTTTTAGCTTGTTTTTTTTTAGCAAATTCTTTTGGGGACAAAACATTTCAGATTTTTTCAATGTTACGAAGATGGGAAAAAAGCTGCCATTGAAGTATTACTGATAGGTTCATCAAAAGAGAGATCAGGGTCCAGAGTAACGCTGAGGTCTTCACAGTTTCATTTGAGATGACTGTACAACAACCAAGATTAATTGTCAGATCAAACAGCAGATTTCTTTGTTTCTTGGGAACTAGAATCTATATATTGAATTTAAAGTAAAAAATGTGCCGTCATCCACTTCCTTATGTCTGAAACACAGGCTTCCAGGGTAGGCAATTTTGGCAATTTTGGGGCTTGACCATGTTTCATTGAAATGTAATTGCCGTCCACATAGCAGCAAAAGTTGAAAATTGTTTTACCAAATGACATCACCAAGAGGTCAAATATATAGTGAAAACAATAGTGGTCCTAAAATGGAACCTTGAGGAACACCGAAACGTACCATTGATTTGTCAGAGGACAAACCATCCACAGACAAAAACTGATATCTTTCCATACACAGATATACAGATAATTAATTAAAAAAATATTTAACTAGGCAAGTCAGTTAAGAACAAATTCTTACTTACAATGACGGCCTAGGAACAGTGGGTTAACTGCCTTGTTTAGGGGCAGAACGACAGATTTTTACCTTGTCAGCTCGGGGATTCGATCTAGCAACCTTTCGGTTACCTGCCCAATGCTCCAACCACTAGGCTACCTGCTGCTCCAAGATTTAAATCAGGCAAGAACTTGTCCGTGTAGACCAAATTTGGGTTTCCAATCTCTCCAAAATAATGTGGTGATTGATGGTGTCAAAAGGTGTCAAAAGCAACACTAAGGTCTAGGAGCACGAGAACAGATGCAGAGCCTTGGTCTGACACCATTACAAGGTAATTTACCACCTCCACGATCACAGTCTCAGTACTATGATGGGGTCTAAAACCAGACTGGTGTGTTTCGTATACATTATTTGTCTTCAGGAAGGCAGTGAGTTCCTGTGCAATTTTTTTTCTAATATTTCTGAGAGGAATGGGAGATTCGACATAGGCCGACAGTTAAAAAACACTTCTTGGACAAGGTTTGGCTTTTTCAGGAGAGGCTTTATTCCTGCCACTTTTAGTGAGTTTGGTACACATCCGGAAGAGAGGGAACCGTTTATTTTGTTCAACATAGGAGGGTCAAGCACAGGAAATAGCTCTTTCAGTAGTTTAGCTGGAATAGGGTCCAGTAGGCAGCTGGAAGGTTTAGAGGCCATGTCTATTTTCTTGAATGTGTTGAGAGATACGGGATTAAAAAACCTGAGTGTCTCCAATGATCCAAGGTCCTGGCAGGTCTGTGCAGACTCAAGACAACTGTGTTTTGGAGAAATATACCAATTCAAAGAGGAGTCTGATAATTGCTTTATAACGATTTTGATCTTGTGTATGTGTGTATTCTGTATGTGTGGATTGTGTGTGTGCCATTCAGAGGGTGAATGAGCAAGACAAAATATTTAAGTGCCATTGAACGGGGTATGGTAGTAGGTGCAGGCGCACAGGTTTGAGTGTGTCAAGAACTGCAACGCTGCTGAGTTTTTCACGCTCAACAGTTTCCTGTGTGTATCAAGAATGGTCCACCAGCCAAGGGTCATCCAGCTAACTTGACACAACTGTGGGAAGCATTGGAGTCAACATGGGCCAGCATCCCTGTGGAACACTTTTGACACCTTGCAGTCCATACCCTGATGAATTGAGGCTGTTCTGAGGGCAAAAGGGGGTGCAAGTCAATATTAGGAAGGTGTTCCTAATGTTTTGTACACTAAATGTACATACACAACTCAAACCTGTGTGTCAAATCTCTCTCTGGAGTATCAAGTTAGGATTTGGCCGTAACATGTATCAAATGTGTAATAAAAGTGTTCCTCTTTAGCTGCCCTTTTTCAAGTGACAAAGTCTCAGTAATTGTCAGATGTGGTTATGTAAGAACTTCATCTTCTACCAGGGCCTACAAATATTATCGTGTGTGTGTGTGTGTGTGTGTGTGTGTGTGTGTGTGTGTGTGTGTGTGTGTGTGTGTGTGTGTGTGTGCAGGTGTTGATGGAATGTGTTTGTATGTATGTGGACATGTAGGTGTTGCCTATGTGTTGTGTGCGCTGGGGGTGTCAGAGTGAGACCCCTTCCAAGAGTATCTATCGCCTCTTCAATACCAAGGATGAACAGGAATTTGGGACCTCCTAGGGTCTATGAATCAGACCCCTTGTCTCTCCTCGCCTCTCCTCTCCTCCCCGCTCTACCTCCTCCACCTCTCTGTCTATCCCCCAATCCCTAGGGCTTGTTTCATTTTTCATGCCACTTTCATTTTACATCCTCAAAACACACCGTCTGAGCTGGCGGTGGTGTGTACGAACGTGTGTGTGTTAAGTCTGGGTATGTGGTTAAGTGTGCAAGCGTTCATATGTGTGTGTGTTTATTTAAAATGCCCTCTACCTCTTGGCAGATTACCCTAATCCCTGTCTAATATTTATCCTATGCTATAAAGCCAATCTTGTTCTGTTTAGTGAGGCCAATTGGCTAGGATGGCCCATGGGGTTACTCCAAGCTGAAAGGCAACAGGCAGCCTCAGTTTTTTCTCCCTCTTCCTGGCCATGGGCTTGTTTGAAATTGGATACGCCAGACTTTAATTGGGCAGGTGTTTTTCTAAGCTTGTCTTTTTGCGCTGTCTTGCAATTTCGGACAGTGGCGGTGTGTGTGTGTGTGAACAAGGGTAGTGTGTGTGTGCAGAGAGAGAGGGGTCGTGTGTGGGGACAAGGGTAGTGTGTGTCTTAACCTCTGCCCAGCCATACATCAACACATGTTAAGGAAAGGGCCCCCACCTCTGGACCCCCTTTAGCCTGAAACGGAGCTCTTTAGCTGGGGAGACAAGCCAGGCAGCCCTCTCTCAGACTGTAGTATGGAGCTGCACACTGTCACATATACTGGGATATGAAAGATGTTTTGGTCTGGGAGACCGGGTTAGTTATGGTTAGTTAGTTATGGTCCAAACCGCTCTGTCAGGATGTGGTCGAGTTTGGTCTCCTCCAGTAACACGTGTGATTGTACTTAGAAGAGCAAATAGATCGGTTAGAACTGCTGGACCGGTTGGTCGTGGTTTGGTTTGGTCTCTGTTCTAAAACGTTTGGTCGTGGTTTAGTTAGGTCTCTGTTCTAAATCGTTTGGTCGTGGTTTAGTTTGGTCTTTGTTCTGAAACGTTTGGTCGTGGTTTAGTTAGGTCTCTGTTCTAAAACGTTTGGTCGTGGTTTAGTTTGGTCTCTGTTCTAAAACGTTTGGTCGTGGTTGAGTTTGGTCTCTGTTCTAAAACGTTTGGTCGTGGTTGAGTTTGGTCTCTGTTCTAAAACGTTTGGTCGTGGTTTAGTTAGGTCTCTGTTCTAAATCGTTTGGTCGTGGTTTAGTTAGGTCTCTGTTCTAAAACGTTTGGTCGTGGTTTAGTTTGGTCTTTGTTCTGAAACGTTTGGTCGTGGTTTAGTTTGGTCTCTGTTCTAAAACGTTTGGTAGCGGTTTAGTTTGGTCTTTGTTCTGAAACGTTTGGTCGTGGTTTGGTCTACAGTATATTCAATTCACTGCTGGACCGTTGTTGCTGTTCAATTTCAGTAGACGGTTTTATTTTATGGTTTTATCTACGGAACCATTTGGTTGTGGTCAAAAGAACTAGAGCATGCACCAAACCACCGTTGGATGTGGTCAAAAGAACTAGAGCATGCACCAAACCACCGTTGGATGTGGTCAAAAGAACTAGAGCATGCACCAAACCACCGTTGGATGTGGTCAAAAGAACTAGAGCATGCACCAAACCACCGTTGGTTGTGGTCAAAAGAACTAGAGCATGCACCAAACCACCGTTGGTTGTGGTCAAAAGAACTAGAGCATGTACCAAACCACCGTTGGTTGTGGTCAAAAGAACTAGAGCATGTGACCAAACCACCGTTGGATGTGGTCAAAAGAACTAGAGCATGCACCAAACCACCGTTGGATGTGGTCAAAAGAACTAGAGCATGCACCAAACCACCGTTGGATGTGGTCAAAAGAACTAGAGCATGCACCAAACCACCGTTGGATGTGGTCAAAAGAACTAGAGCATGCACCAAACCACCGTTGGATGTGGTCAAAAGAACTAAAGCATGTACCAAACCACCATTTGGTTGTGGTCAAAAGAACTAGAGCATGTACCAAACCACCGTTGGTTGTGGTCAAAAGAACTAGAGCATGCACCAAACCACCATTTGGTTGTGGTCAAAAGAACTAGAGCATGCACCAAACCACCATTTGGTTGTGGTCAAAAGAACTAGAGCATGCACCAAACCACCATTTGGTTGTGGTCAAAAGAACTAGAGCATTTACCAAACCACCGTTGGTTGTGGTCAAAAGAACTAGAGCATGTACCAAACCACCGTTGGTTGTGGTCAAAAGAACTAGAGCATGCACCAAACCACCGTTGGATGTGGTCAAAAGAACTAGAGCATGCACCAAACCACCGTTGGATGTGGTCAAAAGAACTAGAGCATGCACCAAACCACCGTTGGATGTGGTCAAAAGAACTAGAGCATGCACCAAACCACCGTTGGATGTGGTCAAAAGAACTAGAGCATGCACCAAACCACCGTTGGATGTGGTCAAAAGAACTAGAGCATGCACCAAACCACCGTTGGTTGTGGTCAAAAGAACTAGAGCATGCACCAAACCACCGTTGGTTGTGGTCAAAAGAACTAGAGCATGTACCAAACCACCGTTGGTTGTGGTCAAAAGAACTAGAGCATGTACCAAACCACCGTTGGATGTGGTCAAAAGAACTAGAGCATGCACCAAACCACCGTTGGATGTGGTCAAAAGAACTAGAGCATGCACCAAACCACCGTTGGATGTGGTCAAAAGAACTAGAGCATGCACCAAACCACCGTTGGATGTGGTCAAAAGAACTAGAGCATGCACCAAACCACCGTTGGATGTGGTCAAAAGAACTAAAGCATGTACCAAACCACCATTTGGTTGTGGTCAAAAGAACTAGAGCATGTACCAAAC
The DNA here is from genome assembly GCF_045791955.1 of Oncorhynchus clarkii lewisi. NCBI lineage: Eukaryota > Metazoa > Chordata > Actinopteri > Salmoniformes > Salmonidae > Oncorhynchus > Oncorhynchus clarkii. The sequence continues at coordinate 24,600,363 of NC_092148.1, forward strand.
CACCGTTGGTTGTGGTCAAAAGAACTAGAGCATGCACCAAACCACCATTTGGTTGTGGTCAAAAGAACTAGAGCATGCACCAAACCACCATTTGGTTGTGGTCAAAAGAACTAGAGCATGCACCAAACCACCATTTGGTTGTGGTCAAAAGAACTAGAGCATGCACCAAACCACCGTTGGTTGTGGTCAAAAGAACTAGAGCATGTACCAAACCACCGTTGGTTGTGGTCAAAAGAACTAGAGCATGCACCAAACCACCATTTGGTTGTGGTCAAAAGAACTAGAGCATGTACCAAACCACCGTTGGTTGTGGTCAAAAGAACTAGAGCATGTACCAAACCACCGTTGGTTGTGGTCAAAAGAACTAGAGCATGCACCAAACCACCGTTGGTTGTGGTCAAAAGAACTAGAGCATGTACCAAACCACCGTTGGATGTGGTCAAAAGAACTAGAGCATGTACCAAACCACCGTTGGTTGTGGTCAAAAGAACTAGAGCATGCACCAAACCACCGTTGGATGTGGTCAAAAGAACTAGAGCATGCACCAAACCACCATTTGGTTGTGGTCAAAAGAACTAGAGCATGCACCAAACCACCATTTGGTTGTGGTTTGAATGTGTTAGACTGTTGTGTAGTGTAGTGGTTCAGAAGATCATTTGGTTGTGGTTTGAATGTGTTAGACTGTTGTGTAGTGTAGTGGTTCAGAAGATCATTTGGTTGTGGTTTGAATGTGTTAGACTGTTGTGTAGTGTAGTGGTTCAGAAGATCATTTGGATGTGGTTTGAATGTGTTAGACTGTTGTGTTGTGTAGTGGTTCAGAAGATCATTTGGTTGTGGTTTGAATGTGTTAGACTGTTGTGTAGTGTAGTGGTTCAGAAGATCATTTGGTTGTGGTTTGAATGTGTTAGACTGTTGTGTAGTGTAGTGGTTCAGAAGATCATTTGGTTGTGGTTTGAATGTGTTAGACTGTTGTGTAGTGTAGTGGTTCAGAAGATCATTTGGTTGTGGTTTGAATGTGTTAGACCGTTGTGTAGTGTAGTGGTTCAGAAGATCATTTGGTTGTGGTTTGAATGTGTTAGACTGTTGTGTAGTGTAGTGGTTCAGAAGATCATTTGGTTGTGGTTTGAATGTGTTAGACTGTTGTGTAGTGTAGTGGTTCAGAAGATCATTTGGATGTGGTTTGAATGTGTTTGACTGTTGTGTTGTGTAGTGGTTCAGAAGATCATTTGGTTGTGGTTTGAATGTGTTAGACTGTTGTGTTGTGTAGTGGTTCAGAAGATCATTTGGTTGTGGTTTGAATGTGTTAGACTGTTGTGTAGTGTAATGGTTCAGAAGATCATTTGGTTGTGGTTTGAATGTGTTAGACAGTTGTGTTGTGTAGTGGTTCAGAAGATCATTTGGTTGTGGTTTGAATGTGTTAGACTGTTGTGTAGTGTAATGGTTCAGAAGATCATTTGGTTGTGGTTTGAATGTGTTAGACAGTTGTGTTGTGTAGTGGTTCAGAAGATCATTTGGTTGTGGTTTGAATGTGTTAGACTGTTGTGTAGTGTAGTGGTTCAGAAGATCATTTGGTTGTGGTTTGAATGTGTTAGACTGTTGTGTAGTGTAATGGTTCAGAAGATCATTTGGTTGTGGTTTGAATGTGTTAGACTGTTGTGTTGTGTAGTGGTTCAGAAGATCATTTGGTTGTGGTTTGAATGTGTTAGACCGTTGTGTTGTGTAGTGGTTCAGAAGATCATTTGGTTGTGGTTTGAATGTGTTAGACTGTTGTGTTGTGTAGTGGTTCAGAAGATCATTTGGTTGTGGTTTGAATGTGTTAGACTGTTGTGTAGTGTAATGGTTCAGAAGATCATTTGGTTGTGGTTTGAATGTGTTAGACTGTTGTGTTGTGTAGTGGTTCAGAAGATCATTTGGATGTGGTTTGAATGTGTTAGACTGTTGTGTAGTGTAATGGTTCAGAAGATCATTTGGTTGTGGTTTGAATGTGTTAGACCGTTGTGTTGTGTAGTGGTTCAGAAGATCATTTGGTTGTGGTTTGAATGTGTTAGACCGTTGTGTTGTGTAGTGGTTCAGAAGATCATTTGGTTGTGGTTTGAATGTGTTAGACCGTTGTGTAGTGTAGTGGTTCAGAAGATCATTTGGATGTGGTTTGAATGTGTTAGACCGTTGTGTTGTGTAGTGGTTCAGAAGATCATTTGGTTGTGGTTTGAATGTGTTAGACCGTTGTGTAGTGTAGTGGTTCAGAAGATCATTTGGTTGTGGTTTGAATGTGTTAGACCGTTGTGTAGTGTAGTGGTTCAGAAGATCATTTGGTTGTGGTTTGAATGTGTTAGACCGTTGTGTTGTGTAATGGTTCAGAAGATCATTTGGTTGTGGTTTGGTCTCAAATCTTGCAAATTGTTTGCTTGTGATATGATCTCTAGTAGTCCTTCTTTCTCCCCAGCCCAGAAGGAAGTGCACCTCCTGGTTTTGAAGTCCAAAATCAAACAGCTGTAAATCAAACAGACACCTGATCTACTTTTACAGCCTAACCCTGTCCCAACCACAAAGTCAACACCAAGGCTTTTTTCTCCACTCTTTATGATGTCAACATTGTAAAAGTAAGGAGAGGAGGGAGATCGTTGGAAAAGACGATTAATGGTTTTATGGTTATACTGTTGGGCAATGAGAGAGATATGGCCACACACACACACATTGCCAAATTTGATAATGCGTGCGTGCGCACACACACACACACACACACACACACACACACACACACACACACACACACACACACACGTTCACGTATGCACGCGCACAGAGAAAGAGAGAGTGAGGCAGACGGAGACATACAGAGACAGCGCTCTCTAAATGGGGTTTAGCCTAGGAATTTCTAACCACTTTAAGTAGTTGAGTATTAAGTAGAGCTTTAGCTAGCAGAGAAGATCCCATTCATTCAGTGATAGTAGCTCTGCTCTCCACTTCAACATCTCTCCCCTCTCTTTAAGTCCTACAGGAATAGATCTCCTAACCACAAGGCATAACTGAAATCCTCAGCTGAGAAAGGAGGCTTCAAACACAAGACAAGATACATCTGTTTCCGCCATCAGAAATGGCTCCCAAAGACAGATTCGGATATGGGAACAAAGGTATTCTCAGTGGACTTGGAACTTTGGAGGGGGGGGGGGGGGGGGGGGGGTATTTTAGGCCCAAAAAGCTTCCATTTCTAGAGTGTTAATTAGAGATGTTCATAGGAGAGGAGATTCTGGGAGAGAACACACACTTAAATACATAAATACATACAGAATACAGTCAGACACAACAACACCCCCTATCCCCCATCATGCACGCACATACACACACCTCAAAGCCTGCTTGCATAACATCCCGTCAACAACCCTGCACCCCAGTAGTACATCACAATCACATTCCCCTGGCATTCACTTTATCACAACATATGGGTTTTCTCCACTGCAAATATATTCAGTGGGGGAACGTTCAAGATCTCCTAACTGTTGCCAAAAACGCCTGGTTCCAGCCGAGTAGCTAATGTATTCAACACATAGCAAGGAGAGGGGAGTTTGACTAGTTTGGAGAGAGAGAGACCACAGCAGAACCCGAAACAGAGATGAGACAGAGCTGCATTTCCTGACAATATGTTAAAAAAAATAAAAAATACAATTAGAGAGTGTCATTTCACCAAATTTGAAACCCTTATTCAAGGCTCCAAAGACCTCTCTGATGAGAGTAGGCTACCTGTCCTGTTGGTGGAGGATGCAGAGAGCTGTGGATTGGCAGCAAACTACATTGCTGCCTGCCATAAGATGAGGGACAGTGTCTGACAGACCAACCAACCTGCACATGTCCTCTATGCCTCTGTTATTGTTCAACATATGGTTATTTTGTTGTCCCGTTGACACTATTGATTAATATTATACATCTCCAAAGTAAGCTTTGGCAATATGTGCATTGTTATGTCATGCCTAAAAAGCTAATTGAATTGAGAGAGAGAGAGAGAGAGAGAGAGAGAGAGAGAGAGAGAGAGAGAACAAAAGACAGGGTGAGAAAAAGAGAAGAGCGAGAGAAGGAGAGAAAGAGCAAAAGAAAAGAGAAAAAGAGGAGAGAGATAAAACAAAAGAAGGAGAGAGAGGAAGATAGAAAGAGAAAGAGAGCGAGAGAGAGAAAGAAAGATAAGGAGAGAGAGAAAGAAAGAGTGAGAGAGAGACAGAAAGAGCGAGAGAGAGAGAAAGAAAGAGCGAGAGAGAGAGACAGAAAGAGCGATCGAGAGAGGAGAGAGAAAGATAGGGAGAGAGTGAGAAAGAGTGAGAGAGAGCGAGAAAGATGAGAGAGAGAAAGAAAGAGCAAGGGAGAGAGAGACAGAAAGAGCGAGAAAGAGAGAGACAGAAAGAGCGAGCGAGAGAGAAGGAGAGAAAGAGTGAGAGAGAGCGATAGAGCATGCAAGTCTCTGACTAATGTGAAAACATGATGGGGGGTTGGATGTGTTCCCTAAAGGAGGCGTGTTCCTCAGCCTGTGTTTTTCCTGCCCAGTGTGGAGTGGAGACTGGAAGTTCCATATAAAACGTGATAAATCAGGAAGTGGAACTGTGGTGTGTGTGTGTGTGTGTGTGTGTGTGTGTGTGTGTGTGTGTGTGTGTGTGTGTGTGTGTGTGTGTGTGTGTGTGTGTGTGTGTGTGTGTGTGTGGACGCAGAGGTATCAATCTTCTTCTGTGGTGGGAAAGAGAAGATATGTATAAACACATGCATGCACACACACACTGAAATAGATGTACAGTGAAAACACACAAAACAAGAAGGCCACAACATCTAGTTCATTCTATGATGAACCTCAAGTAGAGAGAACTAAAGCTTTGCTTACTGACACAGACATGGAGAGAGTAAACAAGAAAGACAGAGAAACAGAGAGATAAATAGGAGAGAGCAACATTACACCCACAACACCAAACTGTAAAGCAGCCCAACATTTGACCTAATGACAGAGCAAAGCTAACAGTTCTAGGAGTAATGAAAGCCATGTGATAAACAGTACTGACTGAAATGATACCATCAGGTGCTGCTGACAGGGTGTGTGTGTGTGTGTGCACGTGTTCATGCATGTGTATGTGAGAGAGAGAGCAAGGGCCAAGAGCAGCTGTTAAAACCAGAGTCTCAGCAGGCCGCCCAGGTGATGTCATCAGAGCGAGACACAGGGTCAGGTGGGGAGAGGGTGAGGGGTGAGAGGGAGAGATGAGGAGAACGACAGGAGTACGCGTGTGTGTCATAAGAGATCAAATATTCTGTATATCCTTCAGTCACAAGTATAAGCACAAATAGGCTATATATCAGGGAGTACTGTACGTTTGTGTCTGTGTACTTTGTGTGTTTTTTCAACTGTCAGGTCCCACGCAGCATTGGTAGTGGAAAGATCACCCAAAGTCCCATCCATCCACTTTTATACAACGCCTGGAATAGGGTGTACTGCAAGGCCATGAAAAGGGGCTTGTTGTGCGTGTGTGTGTGTGTGTGTGTGTGTGTGTGTGTGTGTGTGTGTGTGTGTGTGTGTGTGTGTGTGTGTGTGTGCGCAGTCTCCGGTTGCCGCCGGTGTTGTTGGAAACGTAAACAACTTTTGCGTTTACAGCCAATTGAAAAAGCAACATCTTTGGGGTTTTTAACAAATTACTGTTTACATAAAGAGTGACAGGGCTTTGGTCATACAGGAGTCGCCTGACTCTCTGTGTGTGCGTGTGTGTGTGTGTGTGTGTGTGTGTGTGTGTGTGTGTGTGTGTGTGTGTGTGTGTGTGTGTGTGTGTTTTGGCAGCAGAACAACGCCGAAAGGAGAGAGACCGGACGACATGAATCCTGTCAGCTCAATACTCCACACACACACACACACACACACACGCACACACACACACACACACACACACACACACACACACTAGAATCCTGCATCAGGTCGGACACACGCCACAAAAAAAACTAAAAACATTGAAAATAAATCAAATCAGCTGGCGGGTGGAATGAAAACATTGATTGAACAATTATATTGCTGGTCAGAAACTTTTTAAATCCAGATAATAAGGCCTACAATTTTTACAAACCCATTAGCTTGTTGTGTTACATTATGTTGCGAATTTCATTCTCTGAGCGGCGAGGCTTCCATCCATGAACGTATTGAGAGAGTGTGGAGCAGGGAACTGTCCATTATTTGTGTGGTGCTGAAACATTCTAATTTTGTCTAAACGCAGAGATTATATTCCCTCCCTCCACATGAGAATAGGCAACGACAAGTTGTCAAGATGACTTTCTCTGGCTAACCTAGCTCACGCGAAAATGGGTAACGTAGGCCTAACTGGAGAAATAAAAAGAAAGGTTATGATGGGGGAATAGGCTACACCATCGTGGAAACAGGTGCTGTGTGAGTGAAGGACAACAACCCGGTAGATGGATACACAGCTGGCAAAAAGTGCAAGCAGATATTTGTTTATGATAATTCAATTAAATATCAGTTAATTATTAGCCATATAAAGAGTGAACCGGTGCAGCTGGTAAAAATGTAAATATGCCTTTAATTGCCTATTAAATAAATGTAGCTTATTTTTGCAGCCTACTGTGCATTCGGAAAGTATTCAGACCCCTTCACAGTTTCACATTTTGGTACGTTACAGCCTTATTCTAAAATTAATTATATTGTTTTTTCGATGTATACACAATACCCAATAATGACAAAACAAAACAATTTTTTTTGCAAATGTCTTAAAAATAAAAAACTGAAATATTACATTTACAGAAGTATTCAGACCCTTTACTCAATACTTTGTTGAAGCACCTTCGGCAGTGATTACAGCATTGAGTCGTCTGGGAATGACGCTAAAAACTTGGCACACCTGTATTTGGGGAGTTTCTTCCATTCTTCTCTGCAGATCCTCTCAAGCTCTGTCAGGTTGGGTGGGGAGTGTTGCTGCACCACCATTTGCAGGTCTCTCCAGAGACATTCTATCGGGTTCAAGTCCAGGCTCTGGCTGGGCCACTCAAGGACATTCAGAGACTTGTCCCGAAGCCACTCCTGCGTTGTCTTGGCTGTGTGCTTAGTGTCGTTGTCCTGTTTGAAGGTGAACCTTCGCCCCAGTCTGAGGTCCTGAGCGCTCTGAGGCAGGTTTTAATCAAGGATCTCTCTGTATTTTGCTCCGTTCATCTTTTCCTCGATCCTGACTAGTCTCCCAGTCCCTGCCACTGAAAAACATCCCTACAGCATGATGCTGCCACCACAATGCTTCACTGTAGTGATGGTATTGGCCAGGTGATGAGCGGTGCCTGGTTCCCCTTTATTTTTTCAACCACAGATGCTTGACATTCAGGCCAAATAGTTCAATCTTGGTTTCATCAGACCAGAAAATCTTGTTTCTCACGGTCAGAGAGCCTTTTAGGTGCATTTTGGCAAACTCCAAGCGGGCTGTCATGTGCCTTTAACTGAGGGAGTGGCTTCCGTCTGGCCACTCTACCATAAATACCTTATTGGTTGAATGCTGCAGAGATGGCTGTCCTTCTGGAAGGTTCTCCCATCTCAACAAAGGAACCTTGGAGCACTCTCAGAGTGACCATCAGGTTCGTGGTCACCTCCCTGACCAAGGCTCTTCTCCCCCGATTTCTCAGTTTGGCCAGGTGGCGACACCCCCTGAGTAGCGCAGCGGTCTAAGGCACTGCATCGCAGTGCGTGAGGCATCACTACAGATCCACATTCGATTCCGGGCTGTGAAGCAGCTGGCAAGATGAAAAAAGAAAAGTATGAAAAGGTAGAGGCCACTGACATGTTTTGGTGCCCTTCCTCAGATCTGTGCCTCGACTCAATCCTGTCTCTGAGCTCTACGAACAATTCCTTTGACTTCATGGCTTGGTTTTTGCTCTGACATGCACTGTCAACCTTATATAGACAGGTGTGTGCCTTTCCAAATGATGTTCAATCAATTGAATTTAACACAGGTGGACTCCAATCAAGTTGTAGAAACATCTCAAGGATGATCAATGGAAACAGGATGCACCTGAGCTCAATAGAGTCTCATAGCAAAGCATCTGAATATTTATGTGAATAAAATAAAAAACACTTTTTATTTTTAATACATTTGCAAACATATCTAAAATCCCGGTTTTCGCTTTGTCATTATGGGGTATTGTGTGTAGATTGATGAGGGAAAAAAACAATTGAATCCTTTGTAGAATCAGGCTGCAACCTTACAAAATGTGGAAAAAGTGAGAGGGGTCTGAATACTTTCAGAATGCACTATTCAAATTGTTTATTTAAGTTTCATTTAAACTATTTGATTATCGTAACGATATTGAATATAAAGATCTTGTTTTGTTATGTCACTTACAGGCTCTCGTTAGGTAAAAAGGCTAATTAGAAGGGTATTATTTTTAAAGCGATGTGACGCATCACACTGTGATAACAAAAAGGTAGCCTATCGTTCTTAATTCATGGTTTCCTTCTATACAAATGTTGAATAGACAAGCAGACAAAATGAATTCATGCAGGGAAGGGGACTGCGAGTCATGAAAACAACTAGAATAAAAAAACTAGAATAAATGCATGTTATTTGGTGGGTCACGGATCGGCTCTCGGAACAATACTTTGCGGGTGGGTCAGGTCGCGAAAAGATCTGTCCTGATGTCGGATAGGGCTTGGAATTGATATGGCCGGGGCGGAGCGGGTGTGGCTCCAAAACACTGACCTGTGCAGGACTCTGACACACACACACACACACACACACACCCTGGATGGACATCATATAAGGGATCCCTCCAGTACCTCCCAAATAAAACACACTATTGCGACTTTTCTGGTTTACTACACACATCCATACTGTAACAGTCCCAAGCTACTGCATAAGTTGTCATAACTAATCAACGACCCTAGCTTCTATGCCACTACCATGACAGCGTTATGTACTGTAAGCCTAACGACAATGTCAAGTTTAACAACATCAAAATATTTTTTTTTGTTCAAACGACCATACAACTACATTATCCCAGAACTCTCAAAGTATTCTACATTGGTCAAGAACACATATCCATTTTGTGAATTAATTATAAGCTCCAAAGCATGAATGCGTAAAGCACTCAATAAGGCAACTAATTCTTCTATTTGCGAAGCTGGAGGTTTTCAACTGGAAAACCATGGTTAATATTTCCTCCCTCCACTGTATCCATATTCATTAGTCTGGTGGCTACCTACCTCTTCACAATACTGCCCCTGTGTCCATCAACAGTCCTCATAGATCATATTAAACATCTCGCATTAATCAACTGCTGTGTTTGATGGGGTGGAAACTAGGGAGAGAACTACTGAAGGGAAATGGCCGAGTTGATTTGTCATCAACACACTTATACGTGTGAGGGGTGACTGCTAAAGAGGGGCAAGGGAGAGAAAGAGAGAGGAGGGAGGAAGAGAGAGAGAGGAGGGAGGAAGAAAAGTAAAAGGGAGGAAGAAACGAAAGAGGGAGGAAGAAACGAAAGAGGGAGGAAGAGAGAGAGAAGAGGGAGGAAGAGAGAGAGAGGAGGGAGGAAGAGAGAGAGAGGAGGGAGGAAGAGTGAGAGAGGAGGGAGGAAGAGAGAGAGAGGAGGGAGGAAGAGAGAGAGAGGAGGGAGGAAGAAACGAAAGAGGGAGGAAGAGTGAGAGAGGAGGGAGGAAGAGAGAGAGAGGAGGGAGGAAGAAACGAAAGAGGGAGGAAGAGAGAGAGAGGAGGGAGGAAGAGAGAGAGGAGGGAGGAAGAGAGAGAGAGGAGGGAGGAAGAGAGAGAGAGGAGGGGGAAGAGAGAGAGAGGAGGGAGGAAGAAACGAAAGAGGGAGGAAGAGAGAGAGGAGGGAGGACGAGAGAGAGAGGAAGAGAGAGAGAGGAGGGAGGACGAGAGAGAGAGGAGGGAGGAAGAGAGAGAGGAGGGAGGAAGAGAGAGAGAGGAGGGAGGAAGAGAGAGAGGAGGGAGGAAGAAACGAAAGAGGGAGGAAGAGAGAGAGAGGAGGGAGGAAGAGTGAGAGAGGAGGGAGGAAGAGTGAGAGAGGAGGGGGGAAGAGAGAGAGAGGAGGGAGGAAGAGTGAGAGAGGATGGAGGAAGAGAGAGAGAGGAGGGAGGAAGAGAGAGAGAGGATGGAGGAAGAGAGAGAGAGGAGGGAGGAAGAGTGAGAGAGGAGGGAGGAAGAGAGAGAGAGGAGGGAGGAAGAGAGAGAGAGGAGGGAGGAAGAAACGAAAGAGGGGGGAAGAGAGAGAGAGGAGGGAGGAAGAGTGAGAGAGGATGGAGGAAGAGAGAGAGAGGAGGGAGGAAGAGAGAGAGAGGATGGAGGAAGAGAGAGAGAGGAGGGAGGAAGAGAGAGAGAGGAGGGAGGAAGAGAGAGAGAGAGGAGGGAGGAAGAGAGAGAGAGGAGGGAGGAAGAGAGAGCGAGACAGACAGGTCCTTAGGAGGTGAGACAAGGCCGCGTCCACACTCTCCTCCCAACCCTGAGAGTGAGGGAGTGAGTGAGGTATTCTGTTATTCGAGCATATGAGACAGGGGGGTTAGGGAGAGCAAAGTAGGAAATGGGTAAAGATGGCAGAGAACAATAGACAGTGATAGAAAGAGTGAGAACAAAAAGTGACAGAATTCGAAAGAGGGAAAACGACAGTGAGAAAGAGAGAAGCTGGGCATGTGGTCCATATATGTGAGTGAGATTCATATAAGTGAGCTTCAGAACAGATTGTAAGGAAAGAAGAATAAATCATACAATGAGAGGAATCAACTTCTGACTATTGAGATACACCCTGTCTGGCAATCTTCACAACCCAATAATCTGGCCTTGAATGCATAGTGCCCCTCGCTGGCTCTCTCTCTGGCTCTCTCTCTGGCTCTCTCTCTGGCTCTCTCTCTGGCTCTCTCTCTCTCTCTCTCTCTCTCTCTCTCTCTCTCTCTCTCTCTCACACACACATCTCACCTACCCCCCACCCACCCCATCTAAGATAGTCCAGGCGGACCGAGCTGGGCCGTGGGAGTGACGACAGGTAGCCAGGGTGTGGGGCTGAGGCTGTCCCTGGCTGTCCCCCTGCCGCCATGCTGATAGGCCTCCAATGAGCCCTACTGACAGGTAATCAGCCCCGTAATGATGATGACAGGGAAGATACCTGACATTACTCAGGTAGGAGGGAGGGGAGATAAAAAGACAGAAGAGAAAGAGAGAGAGAGGGGGAGAGAAAAGGGAGAATGAAATGGCAAAATAAATATAAGGGGGAGAGAAAGAGAAAGGGAGAGTATTGGGTAACAATATTAGGATATACATTTACATATGATTAATTTACCAGAGTGACTTACAGGAGCAATTAGGGTTAAGTGCCTTGCTCAAGGGCACAGATTTTTCACCTACTCGGCTCTGGGATTTGAACCAGCAACCTTTCGGTTACTTAACCGCTAGACTACCTGGCTTCTCAATTTCAATTTCAAATGAATGGCAGTGAAGGGCACAGTGATGGGTTTGGAACTGGGCCCAAGTGACAAATCATATGGTAGAGTGATAATGGACATCCTGCATGCTGAGGACGACCTTGACCGTGTGAGGGACATCTTTGTTTGTGATTAAGAGAAGGTGAAGGTAAGGAGAACAAGAGGCTGGGGGGAAATGGATAAGTATTTTTGTCTGGTAATAAATAGCTGCTGTGCTACAATTTGGTGGTGGTGGATGAGGTCACTTCCCCTCTGACAATGTAAATCACATTGTGGAAATCCCAGTTGCAATTGCAAAATAACTTGACTATGGAGAACAGAATGGGGCCTAATATAGAGCCCTGAGGGACTCCCACAGGGACTGACAAAGGTTCGGACAGTAATCCTTCAGAGTTGACATGCTCAACTTGACTGGAAAAGTCATTTAAAGACCAGGCAAGAGAAGAGACTGGAAATACAATGTCATGCTATGAGCCAAGCAAAACAAAATAATCTCTACAGAATCAAATCCCCCAACTAAATCAATAAATATGCCGAAGCAAAAATATTTATTGTCACAGGCAGATATTTCATGTAATTTAATACTTTAGTTGTTGCACACACATGTGAAGTTGGAAGTTTACATACAACTCAGCCAAATACATTTAAACTCTGGTTTTCACAATACCTGACATTTAATCCTTGTAAAAAATTCCATTAGATCAGTTAGGATCACCACCTCATTATAAGAATGTAAAATGTCTGAATAATAGTAGAGAGAATGATTTATTTAAGCTTTTATTTCTTTCATCACATTCCCAGTGGGTCAGAAGTTTACATACACTCAATTAGTGTTTGGTAGCATTGCCTTTAAATGGTTTAACTTGTGTCAAACGTTTCGGGTAGCTGCCACAAGCTGCCAACAATAAGTTGGGTGAATTTTGGTCTATTCCTCCTGACAGAGCTGGTGTAACTGAGTCAGGTTTGTAGGCCTCCTTGTTAACACACTTTTCCAGTTCTGCCCACAATTTTTCTATAGGACTGAGGTCAGGGCTTTGGTGTTGTTTTCCGGCTCCAACAGAGATGGCCACCTCGCTTCGCGTTCCTAGAAAACTATGCAGTATTTTGTTTTTTTATGTGTTATTTCTTACATTGTTAGCCCAGGAAATCTTAAGTTTTATTACATACAGTAAGGAGGAACTATTGTATATAAGAGCAACATTACGACCAGGAACACGACTTTCCTGAAGCGGATCCTGTGTTTTGTCCACCACCCGGGACAATGGATCGGATCCCAGCCGGTGACCCAAAACAACGGCGCCGCAGAAGGGGCAGATGGAGCGTTCTTCTGGTCAGACTCCGTAGATGGGCACATCGCGCACCGCTCCCGAGCATACCACTCGCCAATGTCCAGTCTCTTGACAACAAGGTAGACGAAATTCGAGCAAGGGTTACCTTCCAGAGAGACTGCAAGGCTGCCGGCCCATACGGCATCCCCAGCCGCGTCTTCAGAGCATGCGCAGACCAGCTGGCTGGTGTATTTACGGACATATTCAATCAATCCTTATCCCAGTCTGCTGTTCCCACATGCTTCAAGAGGGCCACCATTGTTCCGGTTCCCAAGAAAGCCAAAGTAACTGAGCTAAATGACTATCGTCCCGTAGAACTCACTTCTGTCATCATGAAGTGCTTTGAGAGACTAGTCAAGGACCATATCACCTCCACCCTCTCCAATTTGTAAGCAATTTGTAAGAGACCCACTCCAATTTACTTACCGCCTCAATAGGTCCACAGACGACACAATCACAATCACACTGCCCTAACCCATCTGGACAAGAGGAATACCTATGTAAGAATGCTGTTCATTGACTACAGCTCAGCATTTAACGCCATAGTAAACTCCAAACTCGTCATCAAGCTCGAGACCCTGGGTCTTGACCCCGCTCTGTGCAACTGGGTCCTGGACTTCCTGACTGGCCATCCCAGGTGGTGAGTGTAAGAAACAACATCTCCACCGTGCTGATCCTCAACACTGGGGACCCACAAGGGTGCGTTCTCAGCCCTCTCCTGTACTCCCTTTTCACTCATGACTGCGTGGCCATGCACACCTCCAACTCAATCATCAAGTTTGCAGACAACACAACAGTGGTAGGCTTGATTACCAACAACGACGAGACGGCCTACAGGGAGTAGGTGAGGGCCCTCGGAGTGTGGTGTCAGGAAAATAACCTCACACTCAATGTCAACAAAACAAAGGAGTTGATCGTGGACTTCAGGAAACAGCAGAGGGAGCAGCCCCCTATCCACCCCTATTTACATCGACAGCCCCCTATCCTATCCACATCGACAGGACAGTAGTGGAGAAGGTGGAAAGTTTTAAGTTCCTCGACAAACAAATCACGGACAAACTGAAATGGTCCACCCACACAGACAGCGTGGTGAAGAAGAAGAAGAAATTAGTCTTGTCACCAAAAACACACAAACTTTTACAGCTGCACAATCAAGAGCATCCTGTCGGGCTGTATCACCGCCTTGCACGGAAACTGCTCTGCCCACAACCGTAAGGCTCTCCAGAGGGTAGTGAGGTCTGCACAACGCATCACCGGGGGCAAACTACCTGCCCTCCAGGAGGACACCTACACCTCCCAATGTCACAGGAAGGCCAAAAAGATCATCAAGGACAACAACCACCCGAGCCACTGCCTGTTCACCCCGCTATCATCCAGAAGGCGAGGTCAGTACAGGCGCATCAAAGCTGGGACCGAGAGACTGAAAAACAGCTTACTCATCTCATATGTATATTTTACCTCTATTTAACTAGGCAAGTCAGTTAAGAACACATTCTTATTTTCAATGATGACAGTGGGTTAACTGCCTGTTCAGGGGCAGAACGACAGATTTGTACCTTGTCAGCTCGGGGGTTTGAACTTGCAACCTTCAGGTTACAAGACTAACGCTCTAACCACTAGGCTACCCTGCCGCCCCATATACTGTACATATACACTGCAGCTTGCCTATGCCGCTCGGCTATCACTCATTCATTAATCTTTATGTACATATTCTTATTCATTCCTTTACACTTGTGTGTATAAGGTAGTTGTTGTGAAATTGTTAAATGACTTGTTAGATATTACTGCATGGTCGGAACTAGAAGCACAAGCATTTCGCTACACTCGCATTAACATCTGCTAACTACGTGTATGTGACAAATAAAATTTGATTTGATGGCCACTCCAATACCTTGACTTTGTTGTCCTTAAGCCATTTTGCCACAACTTTGAAAGTATGCTTGGGGTCATTGTCCATTTGGAAGACCCACACATGATGCTGCCACCCCCGTGCTTCACGTTTGGGATGGTGTTCTTCAGCTTGCAAGCCTCCCCCTTTTTCCTCCAAACACAATGATGGTCATTATAGCCAAACAGTTATATGTCCGGAGGACATTTCTCCAAAATGTATGATCTTTGTCCCCATGTGCAGTTGCAAACCGTAGTCTGGCTTTTTTATGGCTTTTTTTTATGGCGGTTTCTGGAGCAGTGGCTTCTTCCTTGCTGAGCGGCCTTTCATGTTGATATCGGACTCGTTTTACTGTGGATATATTTACTTTTGTACCCGTTTCCTCCAGCATCTTCACAAGGTTATTTTCTGTTGTTCTGGGATTGATTTGCACTTTTTGCACCAAAGTACGTTCATCTCTAGGAGACAGAACACATCTTCTTCCTGAGCGGTATAACGGCTAAGGTGTCCCATAGTGTTTATACTTGCGTACTATTGTTTGTACAGATGAACGTGGTACCTTCAGGCATTTGGAAATTGCTCCCAAGGATGAACCAGACTTGTGGAGGTCTACAATTTATTTTCTGAGGTCTTGGATGATTTATTTTGATTTTCCCATGATGTCAAGCAAAGAGGCAATGAGTTTGGAGGTAGGCCTTGAAATACATCCACATATACACCTCCAATTGACTCAAATTATGTCAATTAGCCTATCAGAAGCTTCTAAAGCCATGACATCATTTTTTGGATTTATCCAAGCTGTTTAAAGGCACAGTCAACTTAGTGTATGTAAACTTCTGACACACTGGAATTGTGATACAGTGAATGATAAGTGAAATAATCTGTCTGTAAACAATTGTTGGAAAAATTACTTGTATCATGCACAAAGTAGATGTTGTTATGACGTTGCCCTCTTTGGATACAGCAAGCCCCATCCCCCTCTCCCTGCCTCCTACAAGGTGTTTGCAGCATTGTGACGTATTTGTAGGCATATCATTGGAAAATTGACTATAAGAGACTACATTTCCCAGGTGTCCGCTGGGTGTCCTCCGTCGAAACTATTGCGTAATCTCCAGATGCGCGCATTTTTCCATTTTGAAGAGAGGAGAAACCAAACTGCCAGGAGTTACTTATCATCGAATAGATATGTGAAAAACACCTTGAGGATTGATTCTAAACAACGTCTGCCATGTTTCTGTCGATATTATGGAGTTAATTTGGAAAAAAGTTTGCGTTGTTATGACTGAATTTTCTGGGTTTTTTCTCAGCCAAACGTGATGAACAAAACGGAGCGATTGGTTGAAAAGCATTTTTTGAAAATCTGAGATGACAGTGTTGTTAACAAAAGGCTAAGCTTGTGAGCTAATATATTTATTTCATTTCATTTGCGATTTTCATGAATAGTTAACGTTGCGTTATGGTAATGAGCTTGAGGCTATAATTACGCTCCCGGATACGGTTTTTTTTCTTAGCCAAACGTGATGAACAAAACGGAGCGATTTCTCCTACACAAATAATATTTTTGGAAAAACGGAACATTTGCTATCTAACTGAGAGTCTCCTCATTGAAAACATCCGAAGTCCTTCAAAGGTAAATTATTTTATTTGAATGCTTTTCTTGTTTTTGTGAAAATGTTGCCTGCTGAATGCTAGGCTTAATGCTATGCTAGCTATCAATACTCTTACACAAATGCTTGTGTAGCTATGGTTGAAAAGCATTTTTTGAAAATCTGAGATGACAGTGTTGTTAACAAAAGGCTAAGCTTGTGAGCTAATATATTTATTTCATTTCATTTGCGATTTTCATGAATAGTTAACGTTGCGTTATGGTAATGAGCTTGAGGCTATAATTACGCTCCCGGATACGGGATTGCTCGTCGCAACAGGTTAATGAAGGAAACTCCAATTCCCTTTTGAGTTTAACTAAATCAGAGGACCACCCATGAGCCCAGTTAGGGTCGGGCATCCTGGGACAGGCCCTTTTCTGCAACTCCTGAATAAAACCCCAACTTTGAGAAATTCTCACTAGACCATGTTTTTCTCCATTACGAGAGGACAAAGGTTGCAGACCATTGCTGAATCTTTTAACCATACCAGGTGGTTAAACTCTTAGACTATCGATACCGACAGAATAAGAACAAGTCTTTAATATTAATTACTAGTCTGCAGCTAGGAATTCGGTATCATTGAACGCGAAGAACGACAACTGCCGAAACATCCATTCTACAACAACATGAATGTCACTCTGAACTATCCCCTCTAACCACAACAGACAGAGAGAGAGAGACGGACAATTCTCCAAAAGAAACAAACTTTTCAACAGCGATCAAGACGACACACTGAGCGTAAATATATATATTGATTGCAATTGTTCCTGAATAAGTGAGCGTTCATGTGCAAAGGATTAGTATTTCAATTGTTATAATTATCAACTCTGTAGTGACTTCTCAGGTGACCCCCACTCCCCCTTTTGTCTAACAAGCCGCCATGCCGGTTTAGCCCACTAGGGCACATTCTCCTATCATTTCTTGTAACCATATTTACTTTGTTTGTTTGTTTATGCATTTCTGTGAATTACTTAATTAGTAAATAAATGATTTAAGACAATTGATGTATGGATGACTCATAGTGAAGACTGGGTTCGTGCAGATAACCAACAATTTACAACGTTTGGAATGAGACTAACGTGAGGTGAAGTAATTAATTAATTAATTAATTAAGAAGACTAATTGATCAGATATGAACATATCTGAAAAGTTATATTAGGAAATTATAACTTTGTAATCTGAATATTTTCCTTGGTGCCCCGACTTCCTAGTTAATTACAGTTACATGATTAATCAGTTCAAATCGCGTAATACTAATTACAGAGAATTTTTGATAACTAAAAGTCTTCATTTAATGATAGTAAAGACACGACAATGTCCTACCCGACGTGCCCAAACTATAGTTTGTTAACAAGAAATGTGTTGAGTGGTTGAAAAACTAGTTTTAATGACTCCAACCTAAGTGGATGTAAACTTCTGACTTCCACTGTATGACCTGATGTAAAAGCAAACCATATCTCATCCTTTTTCATTGTATGAGTAGCTGGCTCCCCTTTGTGTGCAATTTGCGATTCATTACTGCCACAATCAAATTAACATTGTACTTTATTCCCGACAATACTCCTCCTTTGAATTTCCATCAAGAGAAGAAGAAATGAAGAGACAGCTAGCGAGACATATGGAGAGAGGGAAGTGTGGGGGAGGAGGAAAAGGTGAGTGGTAGAGAGGTTTCTAGTACTAGTTTCTAGTAACGTAAACTTCAGGGAAGATGTGAGCAGGAATAGAACTGAGACATTAAGAGTCAGCAGCTCTATTCACAGCAGAGCAGAAAGCGAGGGAGAGAAATGGAGAGCGGGAACAAGTGGAAGAAGAAAAAAAGGAGGGGGAGAAGAAGGAGGTTGTTCTGGTTGACCGCACCGATCTGTTAGTCGGGCCAAGCTAAACGAGCGCCCCATCAATTACCAGAGAGATGAGTTTCCTGTGACCCTTCTCCTCCTCTCTTCTCCCCCTTACCTTCTTCCCCTCCTGTTTTACTGCGGCAAAGAGAGGCTATGGATGTGGATCAGTGGTCATGAAGGATAAGAGATGACAAGAGAGAAACTTCAATCTCAAGTTTCAGGTTTTATTAGTCGTATGTACAGGATACACATAATATACAGTGGCAGGTAGCCTATCGGTTAAGAGCGTTGGTCCAGTAACTGAAAGGTCGCTGGTTCAAATCTCCAAGCCGGTCAGTTAACCCTCAACAACAACCAGCAACCTGACTTCTCGGCCCCCGGCCCAAGCTCCCAGACGCCAGGCCACCAACCATCCAAGTTCCACCCACAGTTCCCCTCGAGAGCTGCCCTTCAACCACCCAGAGGAACTAAAAAACTACTGACTCTCTCTACTGCAGTCCTGTTGATGTGGATCGGGGCATGTTCCCTGCTCTGCTTCCTGAAGTCAACAATCAACTCCTTTGTTTTGCTGACATTGAGGGAGAGGTTGTTGTCCTGGCACCACAATGCCAGTTCACTTACCTCCTCTCTATAGGCTGACTCATTGTTGTTGGTTATCAGGCCTACTACCGTGGTGTCGTCAGCAGACTTGATGCTGGAGTTGGTGTTGTGCAAAGCCACACAGTCGTGGGTGAACAGGGAGTACAGCGGAGCTCTCCTCTGCAGCTTTTCTCCTCTTCTATGTCCCATTCCCCTTCCCCTCTTCCCCTCTTCCTTGTTTAAATCAGCCCAGTGGCACAGGTCATTATCTACAGCCTCTTTCTCTCTCCAACGTTTCTCGTTCTCTCTGCTCTAATCCATTCTACCACTCCCCCCAATCCTTCACAGAAGCCTTATTCCAATGAACAGAATTCCAAGGACTTATCCCAATTGGAATTCCAGTCCTGGGAGCGTCCGTGGGGAAAGGGAATCTCGTTCACCTGTGACGACCTCACCTGAGATGAAAAGATTCTAAAGAGGTCAAAGGTGAGACGAGGGGTCAAAGACAATCTCTTACACACACACACACACACACACACATACATCTATCACGCACGCACTCATATGAGTGTGTGTCAGATGCTCCTATTAGCTCCTGGCCTTCTCTTTTCCGTACAGTACGTTATCTTTATTTCTGTCCAGTGTGAGTAGCGCTTCCTAAAATAGCCCATCTCTCCACACGTATGGGCTAATGCAGCGGGCCTGACCCTAATTACCTTTCATTAACTTAATCCCATTCACAAGAGCAACCGCAACAACAAACACACCGAAATACACACACGCTCTCACTCTCAGTGACTCCATCTCTCTGGGGCCTCATCAGTCCATTCAGGTGCAGACTATATATGGCCCAGCTGAGTGGATGTCTGCTCGCATGTGTGCTCTCGGGCGTGTTTACCGTGTGTGTGGTGATGAAAGAAAGAGTGTGTAAGGGAGGTTGTGTTTGACGATGTCAATGTGTGTGTGTTAGCAACCTGTCCCTATGCCTCTCATGAAGGGGCAGTGGGGTATTTGGTGTGAAATTGGGTAAATAGGGAGAGGACAGCATATAGATACACTTCTAACCTGTGTGATGACGAGGTGTCATGTGTTTAATCACAGTGGAAACCCTAATAGACAGACGGGCTATGGAACTACTGTTCATGTCAGTCTGTCTCACTCACTCACTCACTCACTCACTCACTCACTCACTCACTCACTCACTCACTCACTCACTCACTCACTCACTCACTCACTCACTCACTCACTCACTCACACTCACACACACACACACACACACACACACACACACACACACACACACACACACACACACACACACACACACACCTGGCCCTGCTACAGGACACACCACAACTGGTGAGAGCACACACACACTTTCGGTCTCTATGGGGGCAGAAATCTGTCGTCATATCATGTGGACTCATGGAGGGCTTCTCTCAACACACTTGTTTATGTGTCAATCTAAATTACTAACAGAACAACTCCCCTGTGACACACATACACAACTCAACAAGACTCCTCTGGCCCTCTCAGAAAATGTCCCCCTCACCCCCCCTACCGCATCCTCACTGCCATAGCCTTCCTTGACCAAACGGACATCAGGGCTGAATACAGGCTCCAGTTCAAAGCTACACTATCTGAAACGTCACTAGCCTATTGGACGCCTGTGGGAGGAAATATCACTACTCCCTGTATATCTGTGAGAGGGAAGGGTGTACATTATGGCCCAGAATCAGGCATATTCGTCTCCTCTCCTCTGTCCCGATTACATTCACTCAGTCTAGATATAACTCTTCTCTTCACACACAGGTCAGTAACACCGTCCTCATCCTCTGTGGAGCTGCCAGGAGTATATTCAGTGGCACCTGGGAGAGAGTGTGTGGTAGCAGAACCACTTAGGGGCTTCAGAGCGGATCACTGAGGTATTTTGTGTTTATTCACCAGGGTCAGAGGGGGAGACATGGGTCAAGCAGCCAGGAGACAGATGGGGAGAGAGGGAAAGCAATGTGTGAGTATATGCATACGTGCATGTGCGCACTCCCAGCAGTTGTGCTGTGTCCTGTACCAGGGGTAACAGTGTGTGTGTGTCTCACCAGCTATGGTGTGTCCTGTACCAGGGGTAACAGTGTGTGTGTGTGTGTCTCACCAGCTGTGGTGTGTCCTGTACCAGGGGTAACAGTGTGTGTGTGTCTCACCAGCTGTGGTGTGTCCTGTACCAGGGGTAGCAGTGTGTGTGTCTCACCAGCTGTGGTGTGTCCTGTACCAGGGGTAGCAGTGTGTGTGTGTGTCTCACCAGCTGTCGTGTGTCCTGTACCAGGGGTAACAGTGTGTGTGTGTGTCTCACCAGCTGTGGTGTGTCCTGTACCAGGGGTAACAGTGTGTGTGTGTCTCACCAGCTGTGGTGTGTCCTGTACCAGGGGTAACAGTGTGTGTGTGTGTGTGTGTGTGTGTGTGTGTGTGTGTGTGTGTGTGTGTGTGTGTGTGTGTGTGTGTGTGTGTGTGTGTGTGTGTGTGTGTGTGTGTGTGTGTGTCTCACCAGCTGTGGTGTGTCCTGTAGCAGGGGTAACAGTGTGTGTGTGTGTGTGTGTATCACCAGCTGTGGTGTGTCCTGTACCAGGGGTAACAGTGTGTGTGTGTCTCACCAGCTGTGGTGTGTCCTGTAGCAGGGGTAACAGTGTGTGTGTGTGTCTCACCAGCTGTGGTGTGTCCTGTACCAGGGGTAGCAGTGTGTGTGTCTCACCAGCTGTGGTGTGTCCTGTACCAGGGGTAGCAGTGTGTGTGTGTGTCTCACCAGCTGTGGTGTGTCCTGTACCAGGGGTAACAGTGTGTGTGTCTCACCAGCTGTGGTGTGTCCTGTACCAGGGGTAGCAGCGTAGCCTCCAGGATGGCGTTTTGCTCTGGGTTGAGACCCTGCCACAAGGAGACCAGGATGATGAGGAGGTGGGTGGTGCTGCACAGGCGGACAAACGCCTTATTCAGACATGCCCGGTTCTCCTCCGCTACATCTGCCAACGCTATCACCTGACAGAGAGAGAGTCAGTGCCTGCTGTCATTCACCAGAAGCAACTTATCTAAGCAACTCTGAATCAAGTGTCAACTCTGTAATGCAAAGGTACTTTATACAAGCAAGTTTCCTGTTGTCCACTAGAATGATAAGTGATTGAACGGGGCCCTGATTCAAAGTGCCAATGGAAACAAGGCTTCAGGGTCAACACGGGGAGTCCAAGTCATTCATGTTAATCCCTCCATACAAGACGTTGTCTAGAAGTCAACTCCGTAACTCATCAGTAACCTTGTCTAGAAGTCAACTCCGTAACGCATCAGTAACCTTGTCTAGAAGTCAACTCCGTAACTCAGTAACCTTGTCTAGAAGTCAACTCCGTAACGCATCAGTAACCTTGTCTAGAAGTCAACTCCGTAACGCATCAGTAACCTTGTCTAGAAGTCAGCTCCTTAACGCATCAGTAACCTTCTCTAGAAGTCAACTCCGTAACGCATCAGTAACCTTCTCTAGAAGTCAACTCCGTAACTCATCAGTAACCTTCTCTAGAAGTCAACTCTGTAAGCCATGTGAATGAGCATGGAGAGGGAGGTGGCTCTGCAGCGTCTCTAGGTGTGGTCTGAGAGTTGAACCTGAACAGGAGGTCAATACCTCAATTTTTGGGACGGATGAGGGGGACAACATGAACGAGCGATGACAGAAGAAGACGGATGAAGGTGAACAGAACAAGAGAAGGCACGTCAGAGGGAGAGAAATAAGAGATGAGGGGGAAGTCAAGAGGAAGGGAAAGGAAAGAGTGAGAATATCCTGTCTGTGGATGTGTGACTAATGGCAGAGTGCAGGTAAGAGTTGGGGTCAACACCGTTTTCAGTTTCACCATGGCAGAGCACCTCGATTCATGAATGCACTGGAATCTAGAGGGAAAGTGAAACCAGCCCTGTAGTGGTGCATGTAGGCTAGCTAGTGGGAGAGTAGTACAGTATGGTGTGTTGGACAGCACACAACTGATTATCTGCACACCACAGGCGGCACCTTAACTGGGGAGGACAGGCTCATAGTAACGACTGGAACGGAATTAATGGAATGTTTTCGAAACACATCAAACACATTGTTTCCATGTCCATCTACTCCATTCTAGTCATTATTATGAGCCGTCCTCCTTCAGTAGCCTCCTGTGCTGCACGCACGCACACACACACACACACACACACACACACACACACACACACACACACACACACACACACACACACACACACACACACACACACACACACACACACACACACACACACACACACACACACACACAGGTAGTACTGTGGCACTGTAAGCCAAACACAACCCACGTAACCATTAACACAGTCCCCCCCTCCACTCCCCCCACTTCCGTCTCCCCGGCAACCATGTCAATCAGCCAAACGTTTGTTTAACGTCTCTCCCCCCCGGCTCCTCCCAAAGAAAACCTCTAGAGGAAACGGACTTTCAAAGGGGTGAATTTGCTAGTAAAGATTGGTGTGTATTGATAAAAAGGGCCGCCCTGCCAAGCCGAGCCAAATGGAGGTTCCCAGTCAAGGGCTGCATTGTGTGGGACCAAACGCAGAGCTGATTGATGCCAGCTGAGGGGAACAGAGGCACATTTAACCAGAAAGGCCACGACACCATGCTAATTCATATGGGTTATAGTGAGAGGGATGGGGGAGCGAGATTTAGTCCAATGCAAAGACTAGCAGTAAAAAATGTGTCACTGTCCTAATACGTTTGGAGCTCACTGTATTTAAGCGAGTAAAACGTACAGGGTGGTAAAGATAGCTAGCATTTCCCCCTTTTTCACTAATTTAGTAATCCTAGCTCGGTGCTAGCTAAGCCCCTGGCAATGTCAACACATTTTCCAACTGTCAATAAACGTTTCAAAAGTGTCATAAAACATTTAGTTAACAAATGGTAGCTGTCTCACTATTTTAAGACAAACATTGTACTTTTGCACATTATGAACCTTTACTAAAAGGAAAAATTAAGACAGAAACAAAATGCTGTTCTTTCTATTTTGGCTACACAGGAGGAGAATGTGAAGGGTGAGAGGTCAGTGAAATGTCACTTCCTGGTGACCTCTTGCTTCAATAAAAAAAAATAGATATATAATAATATTTAGTTAACGTTTTAGTTTAGTATTTCATAACTGACATTGTACGTTTGCTAGCTACAACCTTAGTGAAAAAGAGGGAAATGCTTGCTTGATCACCCTGTGTTAGCAACAACTATTTTAGTGAGTAAAATGTACTGTGTGTCTGAAATGGGGAATTGAATGTGAATGCTTTTAATATGAATATTTGTTAAATCTATTCAAGAAAAGTTCAACTGAAAAATGTCAATAGTAGGACTCTTCCGCGATACCTTCAGCAATTGCTTACATCTGGAAATTAGAAATACAATTTTCATATTACCTTGAACATTCTGTGTTGTGTCTGTATTCTTTTTGATATAACATTTACATTTTAGGCATTAAGCAGACGCTCTTCTCCAGAATTACTTACAGGAGTAATTAGGGTTAAGTGCCTTGCTCAAGGGTACAGACAGATTTTTCACGGGGATTCAAACCAGCGACCTTTCGGTTACTGTCCCTCTGCCCTTAACCACTAGGCTACTTTATGAATGGGAAAATAGAAATGACAGTACATTGACTGCATAGAATTCACACAGACGTTTAATGTTGGTGTTATAGATCAGTGGCAAACTGCACAGCTAATTACCATGAAGTGCTTGGCTATAAATGGGGAAATATATTTGACAGCGTAGAATTCATACATAGAACCGTCATGTGTGCGTTATAGACCAGTACGACCAACTTAGGCCTCATTTTGAAGTGGAGGAGGGCTGTTAATAATGAGTGACAATAGAGTTATGAGACGTCCCTCAACTACACGAGCTGATCCGTAAAATGTATCCTGATGATTCTTTATCTTTATTCACCTCAGTGAGGAGGAGAAGATCGTCGTCACAGACCTACACCAAACAGTGGGGGAAACGGGTGTAGTACATTCTATAGATCAGCATCATTTTCAAACTGTGGCTTGGCCTTTAGGCATATTCACTATCACTGGTATGGCAGAAGCACACTTTTGAGAACAGCCATAATGATGACACTACACTGTCACTGTAATGATTCATCTATTAAGATACCTAAATATGAGCTCTTGCATAGCATGAATACTCTATA